>NC_086449.1:637947275-638247275 GCF_028390025.1 Pseudophryne corroboree
ATAATTACACCAGCAAAGCATTGCTAGGCCAGATTTATGAGCAGGGACAGATCTCTTAGCACTGATGCAAACTACAAGTTTTTACATACAGCACATGCACAGAAGCGAATGTACACATGCAAGGGCGGATCCAGAACAAAATGACAAGCGGGGCACTATGACAAGTTAAGAGGAATGGGACTCGCAACAAGTTTGTGGCCTTGCAAGAAGGGGTGTGGCCTCAAAGGGAATTCTGAGTCTGAGTATGGGGAGAGGGTGATGCCTTGGAGAGGCAGAGGGTGACAGGAAGAAGATGATGGGAGAGACAGCAAGTGATAGGGAGAAGGTGATGCCTTGGAGAGGCAGAAGGTGACAGGAGAGAGAGGATGATGGGGAGTTAGTGACGCAGGGGAGAGGTAGAGGGTGACGGGTTAAGATAGTGGGAGATGGAGAGGCAGTGGGTGACAGTGAGAGGCAGTGGGTGATGCCAGGGAATGGGTGTCAGGGGGAGGCAGTGGTTGACGCCAAGGTATAGGTGACAGGAGGAGGAAGCGGGTGACACCAGGGGGAGATAGTGGGTGATGTAGAGGATGACAGAGAGAGACAGTGGGAGACAGGGAGAGTGTTTCAAGAGTGAGAGAGAGTGATGAGAAGATAGTGATGCAAATGAGAACTAGATGATGATACAGTGGGTGACAGGGAGAGAAAGTGGGAGTTGGAGAGTTAGAGGGTGACAGGGAGAGTCAGTGGGAGACAGAGAGGCAGAGGCTTATGGGAATAGGCAGGGGTGACAGGGAGATAGTGGGTGATAAGGAGATAGTGAGCGACTGGATAGGCAGTATATGACAGCTGTGTGCTGCTCAGCCTGGGAGAGTTTGGGAGTGAGAGTGATCAGTGTGGTAGCAGTCTACCTGTATCCGCCGCAGCCCTGCACAAAGCAGCATGTGCTGGAATGGGGACACAGGTTGCTGTGCCACTGACAGGCAGGGGTAATTAGTACCTGCTACTACCACCTCTCTCTGTGCCCTGCTCCCTTTCTGCCGCATTGTTCTGTGCATCCCTCTCTATGCCCCCTGTGCTTTGTGCCCCCTCTTATCGTCCTTCCCTGCACTCGTGTCCTGCAGCAGCCTAGGTCCCGTTGTCCCCACACCCTGTCTGTGCAGAGAGTGTAGTGGGGTGCATCTGGTGACGTTACTGGTAGTCTGGGCTGCTGGGCGCAGAGAAGGGGATGATTGACTGCTCTCTGTTGCTGCTCAACAGCTGCCATATCGTATGGTCCTTCTCCCTGTGCATGGTGCTACCTGTTCTGGGCTGGGGGGGTTTGCGGACCCAAGCACCTGTTAAATAAAATGTAAAAAAATCCCTAAATAACAGGGTGGGTAGCATGTACCTTGGTTAACCCCCTAAATCCGCCACTATACACATCTATTCACCCTTTGCTGTGCACGGCATCTATACACCAATTGATGAGCATGGCATCTATTCACCCGCTGATTCACACGGCATCTATTCACCTGCTGATTCGCATGGCATCTATTCACCCGGTGTGCATATGGCATCTTTTCACCCGCTGATTCGCATGGCATCTATTCACCCGATGCGCACATGGCATCTATACACCCACTGATTTGCATGGCATCTATTCACCTGGTGCACAGGGCCGGTTTTAGACCTTGTGGTGTCCAGTGCAAAAGTTTCCTTTGGCGCCTGCCCCCCCCCCCCCCCCCCCCCCAACAGGCAAAACAGGGTTAGTGCGCTACGTAGGCGCGCTGCAAAAATAGGGGCGTGGCTTCATGGGGAAGGGGTGTGGTCAGTTCTGCTCCCTATAGCTGTGCCCTCAGTAGTTGTGCCCCCAGTACTGTGCCCTCAGTAGTTGTGACCCCAGTACTGTGCTCCCTGTATAGCTGTGCCCTCAGTAGTTGTGACCCCAGTACTGTGTTCCTTGTATAGCTGTGCCCTCAGTAGCTGTACCCCCAGTACTGTGCCCCCAGTACTGTGCCCCCTGTGTAGCTGTGCCCTCAGTAGTTGTGCCTCCAGTACTGGCCCCCTGTAGCTGTGCCGCTTACAAAAATAAGTAAATAAATACTCACCATCCCCACTCCTGCTTCCCGACCGCTGCTGCCCTCTGTCTTCGGCCGCCGGCGCCGTTCCTCGTATCTATGGGAGAGACGTCATGACGTCTCTCCCATTGCACCTCATAGACACTAGATATCAATTATGACCTCTAGCGTCTATGGCCGCTCCCACAATGCCGTGCGGATGTCATCGCGCACAGCACGGCACCGGCACCAGTAGCGAATCTTGCCACGGTGGCTGCGTCCTCCGGATGGCGGTGGCGCCCTCGGAGCAACGGCGCCCTGGGCAAAAGTCCTTCTTGCCCGTGGCAAGATCCGCTAGTACTGGTGTGGCACATGTTATCTATTACCTGCTGATGCACATGGCACCCATACACCTGCTGATGCGCATGGCATCTATTCACCAACTGGGAGCGCTTCCTCCAACTCCTTATCCCCCCCACTTCCCTACACGTAGGACACTAGGCCTGTGGGTGTGATGGCGGGGCAGTTGAGAGGTATGGTCATATACAGTGCTTAGTAAATTTGATTTTATGTCCTATCATATCGTAATGAGCAGTGTGACAGAGCGTGTCAGAGAAACAGTGCAGATTTGCTAGGGATACATATGTTTCTGTTACCACTGCACAACATGTACATATCTGCTGTGGTGTCCTAGAAACTCACTTGTAATTTATGAATGGCTCTAGGCATCCAGGATCGGTTGCACTCAAATTCAAATTCAATCTTATTTCATTTTAGTATAACATAAATAAATAAAGCAGTGCATATATTATATGCTATGTACTGTACATAATGAACAAATAACTCCATAGAAAAGCACAATATTGACATATGCATTGTTATTTTTGGAATATCGTTTTGTTACGAGAACACCAATTTTTACCCATTTCCAGTGCATCTGGACTTGAGACTCTATCTACATATGTTTATAGTAACCTCCAAACTCTGTGATGGAGATGTTTTGTTTATAGAATAAATACTTATTAGCGAAACTATTTCACTCTTCACAAACTGTCTAGGATTAACTGTTCCCTGATATGTTGTGAACAGAACTTATGGAGAATAAATGCTTCTTTCAGTATCTGAATAAAAAACATTGGGGCAGATGTGTTAAGCCTGGAGAAGTGATAAAGTGGAAGGTGATAACGCATCAGCCAAACAGCTCCTAACTGTCAAGTTACATGCTGGGTTTGAAAGATGACAGTTAGGAGCTGACTGGCTGGTGCGTTATCACCTTCCACTTCATCACTTCTCCAGGCTTAATACATCTGTCCCAATGTTTTTTAAATCCCTGTAGAAAATATGGATGTTTACGGTTTACTGGACTCCCCTGTTTGTCAAAATGCACCATATGGTTTGTTTTCCTCATCAATCTTATATGCTTCTTATATTATAAAGCCCACAAAGACTACTGTATTATATAGCCCACATCTAACAATAAACTCCATATAATATGGTATCAATGACTTAGAGATTGTGCAGTCTCAATGGCCTCCATATCATATAGCCCCCAATAAGCTCTATAGCATGCAGCCTACAACTTTGATGGGTAAAAGTGGCCATAGGTCCACGTGTGGGCCTCCAAGCCTTCACCTAGGGCTACTAGCACTTTCCATCTTGTGCCCCAACAGCCCTTTCTCAGCTGATATGTTATTACTACTGATAGTAAGGGTAATAACAGTCATTATGAAGAATGGAGGTCCAAAAACGTGGCTCATGAAGTGTATCAGATTGCCTTGTTACTGGCTTACAATGACCACCATACAGAGCCACAGTTACAGCTAGTGACGGTTCGCCTTCCAAGGAGGGCGGAGCTCATGGAGGTCTTCTGGGCAGTGACCATTGTATAACCGTGGTTGAGATTCATAGAACCTACCAGCAGGTCTTCATCAGCCGCTTATCCCATAAACGTACCTACCGGTACTGGGATGCTGCCAGGTCTTACGCCACTGGCGGTAGTTTCAGCTCAACCCAAATGACCTGAATCAATGCCAATGGAATATAAGACCAAAAGAGAATAGGAGCTGCTCTAAGACAAGGGACTGGAGAACACACAATAGGCACATAAACACAGAACTCTCCCACACTCAGGACAGCTTTCGTCGAGGAGAGAACATAAGGTACGTGCACAGACAATACACTACAGAAAGAAGTTAGGCAAAACAACGAAGAGACAGAGCCACTGGCATTGGGAGTACTGTGGGAATGCAGGTGAGACAGATAACTGAGGAAACACCAGAGTGTATAACAAGAAGACGAGGAGTACTATAAGCAGAAATAACAAAAGCAATCAAGATATACAATGCAACTGACACAGAGTGGGAATCTGATGATTGTGTACTGACACAGGGCTAGACACAGGAATACTGAGTAGGATGCTGATAATTACATAACAGACAAGGAGCTAGACACAGGAATACTGAGTAGGATGCTGATAATTACATAACAGACAAGGAGCTAGACACAGGAATACTGAGTAGGATGCTGATAATTACATAACAGACAAGGAGCTAGACACAGGAATACTGAGTAGGTTGCTGATAATTACATAACAGACAAGGAGCTAGACACAGGAATACTGAGTAGGTTGCTGATAATTACATAACAGACAAGGAGCTAGACACAGGAATACTGAGTAGGTTGCTGATAATTACATAACAGACAAGGAGCTAGACACAGGAATACTGAGTAGGATGCTGATAATTACATAACAGACAAGGAGCTAGACACAGGAATACCGAGTAGGATGCTGATAATTACATAACAGACAAGGAGCTAGACACAGGAATACTGAGTAGGATGCTGATAATTACATAACAGACAAGGAGCTAGACACAGGAATACTGAGTAGGTTGCTGATAATTACATAACAGACAAGGAGCTAGACACAGGAATACTGAGTAGGTTGCTGATAATTACATAACAGACAAGGAGCTAGACACAGGAATACTGAGTAGGTTGCTGATAATTACATAACAGACAAGGAGCTAGACACAGGAATACTGAGTAGGTTGCTGATAATTACATAACAGACAAGGAGCTAGACACAGGAATACTGAGTAGGATGCTGATAATTACATACCAGACAAGGAGCTAGACACAGGTGTAACAGAGTTGGATACTGATAATTACATAACTAACACAGAGCTAAAGAACACAGGAATACTGCAGAGGACAGTAGCAGCAAGGAGTGAGAGACAGACAACACATATATCAACCGAGTGGGTATATAACCTGTGGTGAGCGAAGCTCACCACCGTGCCAGCAGCGTGGCGAGCGCAGCAAGCCCACACGGGGACTCACTGCTGCCATTTCAGCAGACTGGATGCCACTGTCAGTATACTGACAGCCGGTATCCCGTCTGCCAGTATATCACACCGGTATTGCCCATTAGAGGAAGATTTTGCTTTTGCGATCAACCTTGAATTAGGCCCAAAGTGCGGAAATAGTATTCTGCCAATACACACAATAATCCTACACATAGATTGATCCAGGGAGGTTATTATAACTGTGCTAATATCAGGCAGCTGAAAACTGGACGGATCTAATCAGAACTTTGTGGGCCCCATAGCAACATTTTGAAGGTGCCCCCATCCCAATGCTTCTAGTGAGACACTTCTCTGCAGCAGTTGTTACTTTTATGCCCTATGATAGTGCCCTAGTTCATTTTCTGAACCATAGTAGAGCCTTATTTAATGTTATGCCCCATAGTAGTGCCCTAGTTTCTTTTATGAATGGTAGTAGTGCTTAAGTTCACCCTATGTCACATTTCAGAGCTGCCAGTACACATTATGCCGCACAGTACCCCCAATTCATATTATGATATATAGTATAGTGCTCCCTGTTCATATTGTGTCTCATTACAGTGCCCCGGTTCATATTATATAACATTAAAATGCCCTCCAGTTCATTTTATACCACACTACAATGAGCAGGTCAGGGGCATACCTAGATATATTGCAGGCCCCAAGGAAAAAGTTTGAAAGCACCCCTACGTACCACCCAATGGCGAAAAAAGTATATAATACATGCAACTTTGACAGGGAAGGTGGGCCCCTCTCAGCTCTGGGCCCCATAGCAGCTGCACTGCCTGCACCTATGGTTGCTACACTCTTAGATCTAACACATTTTTGTAATATTTATTTGAGTCTGGTTCCAAGAATGTTAGAGCAGTATGGTTTTATAACTAACATTAACAAGTGAACACAGTAGAGTAAGCATTAATCTGCCAGTTCACCCTATACTCCTGTATAAGTATCTTAGGTGGTAATTACATATCAAATGCTATTATTTCTTTTTGAACATATAGGCCAATATCCAATTAGCTGTAGTCATTTATCAGAGCTAATGGTTTCAGCCAGCGCTATCCAATTACCCCCGATACAAAGCCTAAGGTGCCCGAAGCATAATTCATGATAAAACAAACTATATAACCCCTCGTGCTAATATACTTAATTTAAGGCAACAGGACATGAATATACTCAATACATTGGTTTTTATGATATTTTTAATATCTATAAAATCAATCGTATAAGAACACAAACAAACATCACAAAATTAATATAATTAATATGCGCATATATAAAACCCCAATCTAAATAACATGGTAATAATAATTGAGCATAAGAGGTGGATCATATATCTAAATTGACCACAGTAGACTATTCAATAATCATAAAATTGATGATGTCCTTATTTTTGTTCCCAAATAGGACAGTCCCATTAAATGTGCATATAAATATTTCATGAATTAGATATCATATAGTGTGGTATGGATGGAGCTTTTTTTACCAGTTGATGAAATTATCCATATGCTCACAAGAACGGATGATTCTTTACTTATAGGAGAAATGTACAGAAATCATGGAGAGAATGATATACCACCCGGGGCTCAGTGCACCACACGCACCTGTAGAATAAAGCTCCCGTTTTCCAATTGCCGCAAGTGGCGTCCTCCGTCTCCCACTATAACTGGCTCCCGTGCACACACCTTTTTCGGCTTTGAGAGAAAGATCAGTCCGGCTCCTGGAGCTCAGCGCACCGCAGGCGCTTGACAGCTGAATGTGCTCCCGTCCTCAAGCCGCCGCATATAGCGTCCTCCCGTCTCCCACTTGTCAATCTCAGGCAGCGCTGCACATCAATAAGGACCAACAGATAGTGTCGACTGGGTCACAAATAGGGCACTTTCTCTGACGCATTTCGCTTCCAAGTGAAGCTTCCTCATAGACTCTATGGGAGCACACCAGGAACGACAAGCACTGAACTGATCGCAGATGCCGAGTAAGTTTGAAGCTACTCAGAAACTGCTAAGAGGTGTGTAATCGCAATTTTGAGAATCTTTCGTTCGCAATTTTACTATGCTAAGATTCACTCCCAGTAGGCGGCGGCTTAGCGTGTGCAAAGCTGCTAAAAGCAGCTTGCGAGCGAACAACTCGGAATGACCCCCATAAATCCTAAAGCAGCTGGTGTATTAGAGCAAAAGAGTGCAAGAGACCAGCCATGCAGTTTCTGAAATATTATGACAAAATGTTACTGGATTTCATAAGCACTCTGCTAAGTACTGTTTGGTATACTGTAGCTGGCTTCCATGAGGTAGTTGTCCATTATTTCAGCTTCCATTGACCTTTTTGAAAGCGGTGGAAGTTATTGATTCTTTTTTTTATTTTTATTTTCCCCTATTTTTAATTTTCTCCTGCATAGCCCAGTAAAATGTTGCAATGTTAAGTATTGACTTGTGCCTTCTGGGGGTCCACATCTTCACCAAACCCAGGCAAATTCCATCCTAACCCTCTGTTCCACGTTCTCTATGTACCCCATCTGTGTCACCCATGTCTGTCTACCCCTCCCCTTTAGATTGTAAGCTCTCACGAGCAGGGCCCTCTTCCCTCATGTGCTTATCCTTTGTCTTACTTTAATAATCTTCAACTGTACCACATCCAGCAGTCTTCTGCCACCTTTTACTTATTCCAGTGTCATCTGCTGATGTAACTATGTTTATTTACCCTGTATTTGTCCTATACTGTCATCAACTGTAAGTTGCTGTTTTCCTGTTTGATTATTTATGTACTCTGTAATTGGGCGCTGCGGAACCCTTGTGGCGCCATATAAATAAAGGATAATAATAATAATAATAATATAGGTTGTATAATCACCAGGTGTATCTCACACATCGCTCAGTACAGATTACAGGATGTATAATCAGTAATCACCAGGTGTATAACACACGTCGCACAGTACAGTATATAGGGTGTATAATCCCCAGGTGTATCTCACACATCGCTCAGTACAGATTACAGGATGTATAATCAGTAATCACCAGGTGTATAACACACGTTGCACAGTACAGTATACATACTGGTCACAACAATGCAGCAGATATTGAGCACTGATCAAGATACTAGAAGTGACACAGAGCTGCAAGATACAGCAATGGCCTACTGTACTGTACTATATATGTATACTGCTGGTCACCAAAATGCTGCACTGTCCTACTATATACTGCTCACAATAATGCAGCACATATATGGAATGGATACTTGCAGTGACACAGAGCTGCAAGATACAGCAATGGCCTACTGTACAACTATATACTGTTAGTTACCAAAATGCTGCACTGTAATACTATATATACTGCTCACAAAAATGCAGCACAGATATGGAATGGATACTTGCAGTGACACAGAGCTGCATGATACAGCAATGGCCTACTTTACAACTATATACTGTTGGTCACCAAAATGCTGCACTGTAATACTATATATACTGCTCACAAAAATGCAGCACAGATATGGAATGGATACTTGCAGTGACACAGCTGCAAGATACAGCAATGGCCTACTGTACTGTACTACTATTATACTGGTGGTCCCCAATCCCCATAATAAAGCACACTGAGCACAGATATTTGCAGCACACTGAGCACAGATATTTGTAGCACACTGAGCACAGATTACGGATCTTTTCAGGGAGAGAATGCAGCCACGTCCTCTCCGTTCAATCTCCAATGCACGAGTGAAAATGGCGGCGACGTGCGGCTCTTTATATAGAATACGAATCTCGCAAGAATCCGACAGCGGGATGATGACGTTCGGGCGCGTTCGGGTTAACCGAGCAAGGCGGGAAGATCTGAGGCTGCCTCTGAACCGTGTAAAATAGGGGAAGTTCGGGGGGGTTCGGATCTCGACGAACCGAACCCGCTCATCTCTAACATTACATCACACTGAATTGTTTCTTATTCACATTACACCACACCATATTGCTTTATTCACATTAGACCACACAGTAGTGACCTTTCTATATGTTATGCCACACAGTATAGCACTTTATACACATAATGCCACACATTAGTAATGCATTTATACACATAATACCACACAGTAACGCTCCTTACACATATGACACACATTATTAATGTCCTTATAAACATAATGCACCTTAAACATTATGCCAACCTTTATTAATGCCCTTATACACATAATGTCCCATACACATATGCCGCACATTATTAATGCCCTTATACACATAATGACACACATAGTGCCCCATACACATATGCCGCACATTATTAATGCCCTTATACACATAATAACACACATAGTGCCCCTTACGCATTTGCCGCACATTATTAATGCATTTATACACAACACACATAATGCCCCTTACTCATATGCCGAACACTGTTGCACAACCAACCCGCTCGCACACAGCACTCACATGGCCACTAACACTGTGACCTCTGCCTCTGCTTGGATACAGATGTGTCCTCATACATCTTGCCTCAATGCTCCGTGCAGCAGGAGATGCCTGGAGTGAGTCAGCTGGCAGCTCTGCTAACATCAGGCACATTTTTTTTATAAAAATGCATCTTAATGGCATTGCTATGTGGCTAGGATGCACAAGCAGCTTTTGTTGATTAAAATGATATGTGGCATGCCTATATTCTTTGTTCAATGTTGTTTGTGCCCAAAGGCATACCAAACGCCCTAGGCATTTGCCTAGTTTACCTATGCCTATGGCCGTCTCTGACTGTTGGGATTATAAATATGGAGCACATAGTGCCTAAAATTTATATGCCAATAAAATGAATATTTCGAAGCAGATATTTAAACTAGGTTGGCCAATCCTGGGAACTGTGGCATTCCAACCTAAAATTGGCTGTGATTCAATGCTGGGATTGGAGCTTCCAATCCCGGGTATTTCCTGATTGGCCACCACCTTACTTTTTCTATGCCGGGCATGTCACGATCCGGGTATCTGGACGCCATTACTTACCCTTCAGATGCCTCCTGAGGCTGGCTCAGCGTTCCAGGACCGGATTCCATCCGTTACACTGATGTCCACATTCCTGCCTCCTCTCCTGTCACTCTGAGACGCGGTCACCGCGGCGCCATGTAACATCTGGAATGGCGTTCCCCGCGGCCTCCACCGCTGTCCCTGAGTTCCTGCATGCAGAGTGTCAGAGTGGCGATTACGTCAGCCGCGGCCTCCGCTGTGCCCGCGTGGTTTAGATGTGCAATCATCAGTCTGGCGTCTCCTGTCTCCTGTGGCCGGCGCCGCCATTGCTGTTTCAATTCTCACATGGATTACAAACCAAACTTCCCTCCAAGTGTCTGCATGGGCGCAGCCATCTTGGATTTTGTCATCTGATCATTTCCACCAATCTGCTGTCTGTATTGTTAATCTGCATAATTGCCTAGCCAACCCCTTCCTTGCTGCAGGTATAAATATGCTGTGCCTGAGCAAGGAAGGCGTCAGTGCTTTGGTTGTCTAACCTAGTTCCAGTTTGTCTCTCTCCTGTGGTTGTCTTCCAGGTTCCAGCTCCTGTCTCCAGACTTCTGCTATAGAGACCCGCACCAGCATTCCATCTGCGGTGTAGCCTGACTCTCCGATCCATTCTGGACTCACCTGTTTCCAGCTACAACAATCACCTGCTTCCAGCCCAGCTTCCAGCAGTGTACAGCTTCTCTTAAAGGGCCGGTGTCCTTTCTGCAGTTTACCACTCTCCACCGGTATTATTATTTCACCGCTCTCAAACAATCACCTGCTTCCAGCCTAGCTTCCAGCAGTGTACAGCTTCTCTTAAAGGGCCGGTGTCCTTTTCTGCAGTTTACCACTCTCCACCGGTATTATTATTTCACCACTCTCAAACTCCAAACTTCATTATTATTTCATCGCTCTCAAGTTCGTTTATTATTTAACTGGTTCCAGCCAGTATCCAATCCGTACCAACAACAGTCTGGTACCAGCCAGTATCCACAGCAGCCGTTTTACCTTCAGCAGCCCAGCCTTTCCTGGAACATCAGCTGGTACGATCCTGGGTTCTCTCCATTGCTACAGTCAGGCCTGGTAAGGACTTTCCAACTAGAAGATTATAAGAACTGTCTCACACTACCAGTGCCTGTGGCCCTTGCCACCCTGTAGTACCCAGGAATTGTATTTATCCTCTGTTGACTTTTATGTTTCCTTTTACTGCTGCTGTGTTACGGAGTTTGTCATAATAAACATCATTGACTTTTATCCTGGTTGTCGTGGTCACGCCTTCGGGCAGTTATTCTACATGTTACTTACATGTCTAGGGGTCTGATACAACCTCCCAGGTTCCGTTACATCTCAGCCCCTACAACTGAGGCTGCCTCCCGTCAGCTCAGGCCCTCAGTTGTGACAGTAAGCACTGACCTAATGAATCCAGCCGGAGACCAGGATCAAGCGGCCAGGCCGATGCAAGAACTGGCAGCCCGACTTGAACATCAGGAGGCTGCACAGGGCCACATCATCCGCTGTCTCCAGGATCTCTCTACACGGCTGGATGGGATTCAAACGACCCTCCGTGGACCTGGCACGTCCGGTGCGTCCACTACAGTGACACCAGCTGTAACCCCACCCACCTTACCCATTTCCAGTCCACATCTTCATCTTCCAACGCCAGCAAAATTTGATGGATCTCCAAGGTTCTGCAGGGGATTTCTCAATCAATGTGAAATCCACTTTGAGCTTCTACCTGGCAATTTCTTCAGTGACCGTACCAAAATTGCCTATATCATCTCCCTTCTCAGTGGCTCAGCCCTTGACTGGGCATCACCTTTATGGGAGAAGTCTGATCCCCTGCTATCCTCCTATACTGACTTTGTAGCTACATTCAGGCGCATCTTCGACGAGCCAGGCCGGATAACATCTGCTTCATCTGAGATTCTCCGTTTACGCCAGGGAACACGTACTGTGGGACAGTATCTTATACAGTTTAAAATCCTGGCATCCTAACTGGCATGGAACGACGAGGCCCTGTATGCTGCATTCTGGCATGGCTTATCAGAACGCATCAAGGATGAGTTAGCTACCAGAGACTTGCCCTCTAAGTTGGATGAGCTAATTTCTCTTTGCACGAAGGTTGATCTACGTTTCAGAGAGAGAGCAACCGAGCGAGGAAGATCATCTACTCCTAAATCTTCTGCTCCTCCTCCTCGTCAACCATCTCCATCCAAGGATGAGCCTGAGCCTATGCAAATTAGTCGTTCCCGTCTATCTCCTGCTGAGCGCCGAAGACGTCTCTCTGAGTCTCTCTGTCTCTACTGTGCAGCTCCGTCGCACACTATCAATGCCTGTCCCAAACGTCCGGGAAACTCCAGATCCTAGCTCGCCAAGGAAAGGGCCGGCTAGGAGTAATGATCTCCTCTCCATCTCCTCATGACTGTAACCTCCCAGTGTCGCTCCAAATTGCTCAACGTTACAGGAACGTCATTGCCCTCCTTGATTCCGGAGCAGCTGGGAATTTCATAACCGAAGCTTATGTTAAACGGTGGTCCCTACCCACCGAGAGACTGTCCTCGTCCATCTCTTTGACTGCCGTGGATGGCAGCAAGATTTTTGACGCAGTCATTTCCTTAAGGACTCTTCCAGTTCGTCTGAGAGTGGGAGTTCTTCATTCTGAGTATATTTCTTTTTTAGTGATTCCAAGAGCCACACATCCAGTGGTTTTAGGCCTTCCATGGCTCCGTCTCCACAACCCATCAATTGACTGGACGACTACGCAAATACTGGCATGGGGTCCCTCCTGTGCTGAGACTTGTTTAGCCAAAGTTCTTCCTGTTTGTTCTTCCTTCCCCAGGTCATCTGATGTTCCGCCTCCTCCATATCAAGACTTCACGGACGTGTTCAGTAAAGCCTCTGCTGATATCCTTCCTCCTCATAGAGAATGGGACTGCCCAATCGACCTCATTCCAGGGAAGGTTCCACCGCGAGGCCGAACTTATCCGTTGTCTCTGCCTGAGACACACTCCATGGAAGAGTACATCAAAGAGAACCTGGCGAAGGGTTTCATCCGACCATCTTCTTCTCCAGCCGGCGCAGGCTTCTTCTTCGTTAAGAAGAAAGACGGTGGTCTGCGTCCGTGCATCGACTACAGAGGTCTGAACGACATTACCGTCAAGAACCGATACCCTTTACCCCTGATTACCGAGCTCTTTGATAGAGTTAGTGGTGCAACTATTTTCACAAAGCTGGACTTGAGGGGTGCCTACAATCTCATCCGAATCCGTGAGGGTGACGAGTGGAAGACCGCCTTTAACTCCCGTGACGGACATTATGAGTACCTCGTCATGCCCTTCGGATTGAGCAACGCTCCAGCAGTCTTCCAGCACTTCGTGAATGAGATTTTCAGGGACATCTTGTACCGCCATGTCGTGGTTTATCTAGACGACATCCTCATCTTTGCTAATAATCTCGAAGATCATCGTTTCTGGGTAAAAGAGGTTCTTTCCCGTCTCCGTGTCAATCACCTCTATTGTAAATTGGAGAAGTGTGTGTTTGAAGTTAAAACCATTCCGTTTCTAGGTTACATTGTGTCCGGTTCCGGACTAGAGATGGATCCTGAGAAACTCCAAGCAATCCAGAATTGGCCTATACCCTTAAGCCTCAAAGGGGTCCAGAGGTTCTTAGGGTTCGCCAATTATTATAGAAAATTTATACGAGACTTTTCCACCATTGTGGCGCCTATCACTGCATTAACCAAGAAAGGTGCTAATCCGTCCAAGTGGTCCGAGGAAGCTACACAGGCCTTTCACCTTCTGAAGCAACGGTTCATCTCTGCACCAGTTCTGAAACAGCCCGACACCGACTCTCCTTTTATCTTAGAGGTAGATGCCTCCTCCGTTGGAGTAGGAGCAGTGTTATCCCAGAGGGCCAAAGATGGACATCTACATCCTTGCAGTTTCTTCTCCCGGAAGTTCTCCCCAGCTGAGCGCAACTATGCCATTGGCGATTAGGAGTTGCTAGCCATCAAGCTCGCTCTGGAGGAGTGGAGATACCTGTTGGAGGGAGCTTCCCACTCAATCACCATACTTACCGACCACAAAAATCTTTTATATCTCAAAGGCGCACAATGTCTGAATCCTCGTCAGGCCAGATGGGCACTTTTCTTCTCTAGGTTTGACTTTAAACTCCAGTTCTGTCCGGGTTCTCAGAATCGTAAGGCCGATGCCCTTTCCCGCTCATGGGAGCAAGAAAATGAGTCCGAGTCTGCAGACAAGCATCCTATTATTAATCCGTTGGCATTCTCCACGGTAGGGATGGACTCTACGCCTCCACCAGGGAAAAGTTTTGTTAAGCCAGTTCTAAGGAAGAAGCTCATGCATTGGGCCCATGCTTCCCGTTTTTCTGGACATACAGGCATTCAGAAAACCCTTGAATTTATTTCTAGGTCCTACTGGTGGCCAACTCTGAAGAAGGACGTTATGGAATTTATTGCCTCCTGCCCAAAGTGTGCCCAACACAAAGTCTCCCGCCAGTCGCCTGCGGGGCAACTGGTTCCATTATCTGTTCCCCGTCGACCTTGGACCCATTTGTCGATGGACTTTGTTTCCGATCTACCTATCTGCAACAAGTTTAATACCATCTGGGTGGTAGTTGACCGGTTCACCAAGATGGCACATTTCATCCCTCTCACCGGTCTTCCGTCAGCTTCCAAGTTGGCTCAAGTGTTTATACAAGAGATCTTCCGACTTCACGGTCTTCCTGAAGAGATCATCTCGGATCGTGGAGTACAATTTGTAGCCAAATTTTGGCGAAGTTTGTGTCAAGCCCTCCAAGTCAAGTTAAAGTTTTCCACGGCTTACCATCCTCAGACCAATGGTCAAACCGAGAGGGTGAATCAGGACTTGGAGGCCTTCCTCCGTATATATGTGTCTTCCTCTCAAGATGACTGGGTTCAACTCCTTCCTTGGGCCGAGTTCAGCCACAACAATCAATACCATTCCTCATCTTCTTCTACACCATTCTTCATTAATTATGGATTCCACCCTAAAGTCCCAGAATTCCAACCGCTTCCCGCAACTTCTGTTCCAGCAGTGGATGTCACCTTGCGTCAGTTTTCAAATAACTGGAGGAACGTCCGCGCAGCCCTGCTTAAAGCCTCATTCAGGTATAAGAAGTTTGCCGATAGGAAGCGTAGAGCGGTTCCTGCTCTCAAGGTGGGTGATCGTGTGTGGCTGTCCACGAAGAATTTGAGGTTGAGAGTTCCCAGCATGAAATTTGCACCTCGCTACATCGGACCCTTCAAGATTGAACAAGTCATCAATCCTGTTGCCTACAGGTTACAGTTACCATCCTTCTTGAAAATACCCAGGACATTTCATGTTTCTTTGTTGAAACCGCTGATCCTGAATCGGTTTCATTACGCACTTCCTCCAGCTCCCAAAGTTCAGACTCAACGGGGAGTCGAGTACGAGGTGGCCAAGATTTTGGACTCACGTTTCCGTTACGGTCAGTTACAATACCTCATTGACTGGAAGGGCTATGGTCCTGAAGAACGCTCTTGGACCAATGCCTCAGACGTCCATGCTCCTGCCTTGGTCCGAAATTTCCACGCAAAGTTTCCTTTAAAGCCTAAGAAGTGTCCTGGGGCCACTCCTAAAGGGGGGGGTGCTGTCACGATCCGGGTATCTGGACGCCATTACTTACCCTTCAGATGCCTCCTGAGGCTGGCTCAGCGTTCCAGGACCGGATTCCATCCGTTACACTGATGTCCACATTCCTGCCTCCTCTCCTGTCACTCTGAGACGCGGTCACCGCGGCGCCATGTAACATCTGGAATGGCGTCCCCGCGGCCTCCACCGCTGTCCCTGAGTTCCTGCATGCAGAGTGTCAGAGTGGCGATTACGTCAGCCGCGGCCTCCGCTGTGCCCGCGTGGTTTAGATGTGCAATCATCAGTCTGGCGTCTCCTGTCTCCTGTGGCCGGCGCCGCCATTGCTGTTTCAATTCTCACATGGATTACAAACCAAACTTCCCTCCAAGTGTCTGCATGGGCGCAGCCATCTTGGATTTTGTCATCTGATCATTTCCACCAATCTGCTGTCTGTATTGTTAATCTGCATAATTGCCTAGCCAACCCCTTCCTTGCTGCAGGTATAAATATGCTGTGCCTGAGCAAGGAAGGCGTCAGTGCTTTGGTTGTCTAACCTAGTTCCAGTTTGTCTCTCTCCTGTGGTTGTCTTCCAGGTTCCAGCTCCTGTCTCCAGACTTCTGCTATAGAGACCCGCACCAGCATTCCATCTGCGGTGTAGCCTGACTCTCCGATCCATTCTGGACTCACCTGTTTCCAGCTACAACAATCACCTGCTTCCAGCCCAGCTTCCAGCAGTGTACAGCTTCTCTTAAAGGGCCGGTGTCCTTTCTGCAGTTTACCACTCTCCACCGGTATTATTATTTCACCGCTCTCAAACAATCACCTGCTTCCAGCCTAGCTTCCAGCAGTGTACAGCTTCTCTTAAAGGGCCGGTGTCCTTTTCTGCAGTTTACCACTCTCCACCGGTATTATTATTTCACCGCTCTCAAACTCCAAACTTCATTATTATTTCATCGCTCTCAAGTTCGTTTATTATTTAACTGGTTCCAGCCAGTATCCACTCCGTACCAACAACAGTCTGGTTCCAGCCAGTATCCACAGCAGCCATTTTACCTTCAGCAGCCCAGCCTTTCCTGGAACATCAGCTGGTACGATCCTGGGTTCTCTCCATTGCTACAGTCAGGCCTGGTAAGGACTTTCCAACTAGAAGATTATAAGAACTGTCTCACACTACCAGTGTCTGTGGCCCTTGCCACCCTGTAGTACCCAGGAATTGTATTTATCCTCTGTTGACTTTTATGTTTCCTTTTACTGCTGCTGTGTTACGGAGTTTGTCATAATAAACATCATTGACTTTTATCCTGGTTGTCGTGGTCACGCCTTCGGGCAGTTATTCTACATGTTACTTACATGTCTAGGGGTCTGATACAACCTCCCAGGTTCCGTTACATCTCAGCCCCTACAACTGAGGCTGCCTCCCGTCAGCTCAGGCCCTCAGTTGTGACAGGGCAGCGTTGAGCGTCCTCAGGAGGATCAGATGCTCCCCGGCAACCCCCTGCTCAGCTCCTCCTCACCGCGGATGTTCGCACTGCGCATCGCGACGTGAAGTCAGAGGTCATGCTGCGCAGACAGCCGCCCACCTGCCAGACCTCCCCGCCGCCTTTCACTTCCCCGTACCTCACAGCAAGTGGCCCACCCTTCCTACCGTCCAGATTAGGGTGAGTTATCTGGGCTGGGCAGGGTAGGGGTGTGGGAAACATTGAAAAAAAGCCAATCCTGGGTGTCCCGGGAATCCCAGGATTGATAATTTTTTCATCCCGATTCCCGGGATTGTAAAAAATGGTCCGGGATTGGCCACCCTAATTAAAATGTATTTAGTGCCTCCTATTAGAGGGGTTATTTGGTAAGGTATCGTACACGCTACATTCAACTGGCTTATAGGTCCCTTAGGTTAATATTACAATACAAGTAATTAATGCTAAATCATCAATGGTAAATTTAGTGATAAATCAGCACAGTAGTTACTGTAAGTATTAGTGCTATCCAAAAAAAATTGTACATTTATATGTATTAATATATATCACTCTATGGGCCTAATTCAGACCCTGTCGCTATGAAGTTATTTTTGCACATCTGCGCATGTGCTTAAGCCGGTAGACGCATGTGCAAGGTCCTAAACTGTGTTCCCTGCACTCTTATTTGGGGTGTTCTAGCTAAACTTGGGCCTAATGCCCCCTATGTACCCACAGGCCAGAGGCCTGGCTTTATCCCACAGGCCTAGTGCCTGCCTAACTTGTGGCCCGTTGGGTGACCTGGGCCTAATGCCCAGGGTCACCTTATATACCTAGTGGCCAGAAATTAACTAGGGCCTAATGCCCCACAGGCCTATTGCCTGATATTGCCCCTCGGGCCTAATGACCGCCTGCAGCGCCACAGGCCTGTGGCCAGTCTGTGCCCACGGGCCTAATGCCCGAACACCTGGTGGTCTAGGGAGGAAAGGGGGGGGCACCTTACAAGGGCCTACCGTACCGATGGGAGAGGCACCAGGGGGGAGCTTCGTTAGCTCTTTCGCTTCCCACCCCTGGTGACCTCTCTGGCGCTCCTCTTCACTCTTCTGCCGCTGGCCCGTCCTAGCCAGCGGCGCCGCCGTCGCCTCTCCGTGTCCAGCCACCGCTGGACTTCTTCTTCCAGTAGCCTGGCGTCTTCTGGCCTCTTCCGCGGCTTCAGGACCTCCCGCCGCGACGTCCTCTTCTTCCTGGCGCTGCCCGACGCTCTTCGGCGCGGCTTCTTCTGTGTTCGGGTCCCACCCGGCGTCTGACGTCACGCGCCAGGGGCGGGGCCTATGACGCGGAAAGCGCCGAATGGCACGCCGCGCCCTCTTCTGATTGGCCGGTGCCCCGCGAGCCGCGATTGGCTCATGGACGGCGCTGGCTTTGAAAACCCGTGGACGGCACTTCCATTGGCGGACAAATTGGCGCCAAGTTTAAAGCGCCACGCTGCCCAACGCCGCTGACAGTCTGGTGCAGGGAAAAGTCTAGTCCCTGCACCGGACAGCGGACGCTGCATTTCTGATGTGCCCTGCGACACAGGGCACATCTCTACACCCGGACAACGGAGGAATGTCCAGACCGATGCTGGGCTGGGTCGTGGCAGGTGCATAATGTCACATGCAGCCGCTGCGACCACAAACATGGTGCATAGCCGCCATGCATGTCTGCAGGGGGGGGCAGGACCCGGCATGTGGGGCGAACTTGCCCTGTGCTGGGCGTCCCCCCGCATGTCAAAGAATTTGATCTTAGATGTGTATTTTTACGGACATCTACGATCAGGTCTGAATTACCCCCTATGTGTGGTGACTAAGGCATCAGTTGCAGTTTTGCTAAATAACTGTTTGCAATCACATTGTGGGCCCGCCCAGCACAGGGCAAGGCCACCCAGAATGCAAATGACCACCAGCGATGCGCAGCCATCTTACCTGTTGCAGCAGCCGCGTGTGATGTCACGTGGCCACCCTGAAAATGGCCCAGACATGCCTGCGTTCCGGACGCCCCCGCAATGCCGCCACCCCCTGACTGCCCCGTGAATGCCTCTACCTGTCAATCAGGTAGAGGCGTTCAAATGCTGCGCGTGCACGCTGGCCAGAAAATAGCCATCTCAGATGCAATCCATACTGAATAGGGCCCTAAGACAGCACATAGATGGGACATCACTAACATCTCCAGCAACAGTAATGTATGTGATACTAATCTAATCTAATCTAAACTGATTCTATCTAGAGATGAGCGGGTTCAGTTCCTCGGAATCCGAACCCCCCCGAACTTCAACCTTTTTACACGGGTCTGAGGCAGACTCGGATCTTCCCGCCTTGCTCGGTTAACCCGAGCGCGCCCGAACGTCATCATCCCGCTGTCGGATTCTCGCGAGGCTCGTATTCTATCGCGAGACTCGGATTCTATATAAGGAGCCGCGCGTCGCCGCCATTTTCACACGTGCATTGAGATTGATAGGGAGAGGACGTGGCTGGCGTCCTCTCCGTTTAGATAGAGAGTGAGACACTTGATTTACTAGTAATTTAATTTTAGTAATTTTGGGGAGCATTAGGAGTACTCAGAGAGTGCAGAGTTTTGCTGATAGTTATACTAGTGACCACCAGTTTTATTTATTATTTAAAATCCGTTCTTTGCCTGAAAAAAAACGATACACAGTCACATACCATATCTGTGCTCAGCCTCAGTGTGCTGCATGATTGATAATATCATCTATGTATATCTGACTGTGCTGAGTGCTCACTGCTCACACAGCTTAATTGTGGGGGAAACTGGGGACGGGGAGCAGTTATAGCAGGAGTACATAACAGTGCACACTTTTGCTGCCAGTGTGACTGACTAGTGACCACCAGTATATTGTCTGCCTGAAAAAGTTAAACACTCGTGTGGTGTTTTTTTTTTTATTCTATAAACGCATTCTGCTGACAGACAGTGTCCAGCAGGTCCGTCATTCATTATATTATAATATATACCTGCAGTAGTGATATATATATATTTTTTATATCATTATCATCCAGTCTATACTAGCAGACGCAGTACGGTAGTCCACGGCTGTAGCTACCTCTGTGTCGGCAGTGCTCGTCCATAATTGTATACCTACCTGTGGTGGTTTTTTTTTTTCTATCTTCTTCATACTAGTAGTTTAGGAGTCTGCTGACAGTGTCCAGCAGGTCCGTCATTATATAATATATACCTGTCCTGCAGTAGTGATATATATATATTTTTTATATCATTATCATCCAGTCTATACTAGCAGACGCAGTACGGTAGTCCACGGCTGTAGCTACCTCTGTGTCGGCAGTGCTCGTCCATAATTGTATACCTACCTGTGGTGGGTTTTTTTTTTCTATCTTCTTCATACTAGTAGTTTAGGAGTCTGCTGACAGTGTCCAGCAGGTCCGTCATTATATAATATATACCTGTCCTGCAGTAGTGATATATATATATTTTTTATATCATTATCATCCAGTCTATACTAGCAGACGCAGTACGGTAGTCCACGGCTGTAGCTACCTCTGTGTCGGCAGTGCTCGTCCATAATTGTATACCTACCTGTGGTGGGTTTTTTTTTCTATCTTCTTCATACTAGTAGTTTAGGAGTCTGCTGACAGTGTCCAGCAGGTCCGTCATTATATAATATATACCTGTCCTGCAGTAGTGATATATATATATATTTTTTATATCATTATCATCCAGTCTATACTAGCAGACGCAGTACGGTAGTCCACGACTGTAGCTACCTCTGTGTCGGCAGTCACTCGTCATCCATAAGTATACTAGTATCCATCCATCTCCATTGTTTACCTGAGGTGCCTTTTAGTTGTGCCTATTAAAATATGGAGAACAAAAATGTTGAGGTTCCAAAAATAGGGAAAGATCAAGATCGACTTCCACCTCGTGCTGAAGCTGCTGCCACTAGTCATGGCCGAGACGATGAAATGCCATCAACGTCGTCTGCCAAGGCCGATGCCCAATGTCATAGTACAGAGCATGTAAAATCCAAAACACCAAATATCAGTAAAAAAAGGACTCAAAAATCTAAAATAAAATCGTCGGAGGAGAAGCGTAAACTTGCCAATATGCCATTTACCACACGGAGTGGCAAGGAACGGCTGAGGCCCTGGCCTATGTTCATGGCTAGTGGTTCAGCTTCACATGAGGATGGAAGCACTCAGCCTCTCGCTAGAAAAATGAAAAGACTTAAGCTGGCAAAAGCACAGCAAAGAACTGTGCGTTCTTCGAAATCACAAATCCACAAGGAGAGTCCAATTGTGTCGGTTGCGATGCCTGACCTTCCCAACACTGGACGTGAAGAGCATGCGCCTTCCACCATTTGCACGCCCCCTGCAAGTGCTGGAAGTAGCACCCGCAGTCCAGTTCCTGATAGTCAGATTGAAGATGTCAGTGTTGAAGTACACCAGGATGAGGAGGATATGGGTGTTGCTGGCGCTGGGGAGGAAATTGACCAGGAGGATTCTGATGGTGAGGTGGTTTGTTTAAGTCAGGCACCCGGGGAGACACCTGTTGTCCGTGGGAGGAATATGGCCATTGACATGCCTGGTGAAAATACAAAAAAAATCAGCTCTTCGGTGTGGAAGTATTTCAACAGAAATGCGGACAACATTTGTCAAGCCGTGTGTTGCCTTTGTCAAGCTGTAATAAGTAGGGGTAAGGACGTTAACCACCTCGGAACATCCTCCCTTATACGTCACCTGCAGCGCATTCATCATAAGTCAGTGACAAGTTCAAAAACTTTGGGCGACAGCAGAAGCAGTCCACTGACCAGTAAATCCCTTCCTCTTGTAACCAAGCTCACGCAAACCACCCCACCAACTCCCTCAGTGTCAATTTCCTCCTTCCCCAGGAATGCCAATAGTCCTGCAGGCCATGTCACTGGCAATTCTGACGAGTCCTCTCCTGCCTGGGATTCCTCCGATGCATCCTTGCGTGTAACGCCTACTGCTGCTGGCGCTGCTGTTGTTGCTGCTGGGAGTCGATGGTCATCCCAGAGGGGAAGTCGTAAGACCACTTTTACTACTTCCACCAAGTAATTGACTGTCCAACAGTCCTTTGCGAGGAAGATAAAATATCACAGCAGTCATCCTGCTGCAAAGCGGATAACTGAGGCCTTGGCATCCTGGGCGGTGAGAAACGTGGTTCCGGTATCCATCATTACTGCAGAGCCAACTATAGACTTGTTTGAGGTACTGTGTCCACGGTACCAAATACCATCTAGGTTCCATTTCTCTAGGCAGGCGATACCGAAAATGTACACAGACCTCAGAAAAAGACTCACCAGTGTCCTAAAAAATGCAGTTTTACCCAATATCCACTTAACCACGGACATGTGGACAAGTAGAGCAGGGCAGACTCAGGACTATATGACTGTGACAGCCCACTGGGTAGATGTATGGACTCCCGCCGCAAGAACAGCAGCGGCGGCACCAGTAGTAGCATCTCGCAAACGCCAACTCTTTCCTAGGCAGGCTACGCTTTGTATCACCGCTTTCCAGAATACGCACACAGCTAAAAACCTCTTACGGCAACTGAGGAAGATCATCGCAGAATGGCTTACCCCAATTGGACTCTCCTGTGGATTTGTGGCATCGGACAACGCCAGCAATATTGTGTGTGCATTAAATATGGGCAAATTCCAGCACGTCCCATGTTTTGCACATACCTTGAATTTGGTGGTGCAGAATTATTTAAAAAACGAGAGGGGCGTGCAAGAGATGCTGTCGGTGGCCAGAAGAATTGCGGCACACTTTCGGCGTACAGGCACCACGCACAGAAGACTGGAGCACCACCAAAAACGCCTGAACCTGCCCTGCCATCATCTGAAGCAAGAAGTGGTAACGAGGTGGAATTCAACCCTCTATATGCTTCAGAGGTTGGAGGAGCAGCAAAAGGCCATTCAAGCCTATACAACTGAGCACGATATAGGAGGTGGAATGCACCTGTCTCAAGCGCAGTGGAGAATGATTTCAACGTTGTGCAAGGTTCTGCAACCTTTTGAACTTGCCACACGTGAAGTCAGTTCAGACACTGCCAGCCTGAGTCAGGTCATTCCCCTCATCAGGCTTTTGCAGAAGAAGCTGGAGACATTGAAGGAGGAGCTAACACAGAGCGATTCCGCTAGGCATGTGGGACTTGTGGATGGAGCCCTTAATTCGCTTAACAAGGATTCACGGGTGGTCAATCTGTTGAAATCAGAGCACTACATTTTGGCCACCGTGCTCGATCCTAGATTTAAAACCTACCTTGGATCTCTCTTTCCGGCAGACACAAGTCTGCAGGGGTTCAAAGAACTGCTGGTGAGAAAATTGTCAAGTCAAGCGGAACGCGACCTGTCAACATCTCCTCCTTCACATTCTCCCGCAACTGGGGGTGCGAGGAAAAGGCTCAGAATTCCGAGCCCACCCGCTGGCGGTGATGCAGGGCAGTCTGGAGCGACTGCTGATGCTGACATCTGGTCCGGACTGAAGGACCTGACAACGATTACGGACATGTCGTCTACTGTCACTGCATATGATTCTCTCCCCATTGAAAGAATGGTGGAGGATTATATGAGTGACCGCATCCAAGTAGGCACGGCAGACAGTCCGTACTTATACTGGCAGGAAAAAGAGGCAATTTGGAGGCCCTTGCACAAACTGGCTTTATTCTACCTAAGTTGCCCTCCCACAAGTGTGTACTCCGAAAGAGTGTTTAGTGCCACCGCTCACCTTGTCAGCAATCGGCGTACGAGGTTACATCCAGAAAATGTGGAGAAGATGATGTTCATTAAAATGAATTATAATCAATTCCTCCGTGGAGACATTCACCAGCAGCAATTGCCTCCACAAAGTACACAGGGAGCTGAGATGGTGGATTCCAGTGGGGACGAATTGATAATCTGTGAGGAGGGGGATGTACACGGTGATATATCGGAGGATGATGATGAGGTGGACATCTTGCCTCTGTAGAGCCAGTTTGTGCAAGGAGAGATTAATTGCTTCTTTTTTGGTGGGGGTCCAAACCAACCCGTCATTTCAGTCACAGTCGTGTGGCAGACCCTGTCACTGAAATGATGGGTTGGTTAAAGTGTGCATGTCCTGTTTATACAACATAAGGGTGGGTGGGAGGGCCCAAGGACAATTCCATCTTGCACCTCTTTTTTCTTTCATTTTTCTTTGCGTCATGTGCTGTTTGGGGAGTGTTTTTTGGAAGGGCCAGCCTGCGTGACACTGCAGTGCCACTCCTAGATGGGCCAGGTGTTTGTGTCGGCCACTAGGGTCGCTTAGCTTACTCACACAGCTACCTCATTGCGCCTCTTTTTTTCTTTGCGTCATGTGCTGTTTGGGGAGTAATTTTTGGAAGGGCCATCCTGCCTGACACTGCAGTGCCACTCCTAGATGGGCCAGGTGTTTGTGTCGGCCACTTGGGTCGCTGCGCTTAGTCACACAGCTACCTCATTGCGCCTCTTTTTTTCTTTGCGTCATGTGCTGTTTGGGGAGTGTTTTTTGGAAGGGCCATCCTGCGTGACACTGCAGTGCCACTCCTAGATGGGCCAGGTGTTTGTGTCGGCCACTAGGGTCGCTTAGCTTACTCACACAGCTACCTCATTGCGCCTCTTTTTTTTCTTCTTTGCGTCATGTGCTGTTTGGGGAGTATTTTTTGGAAGGGCCATCCTGCCTGACACTGCAGTGCCACTCCTAGATGGGCCAGGTGTTTGTGTCGGCCACTTGGGTCGCTGAGCTTAGTCACACAGCTACCTCATTGCGCCTCTTTTTTTCTTTGCATCATGTGCTGTTTGGGGAGTGTTTTTTGGAAGGGCCATCCTGCGTGACACTGCAGTGCCACTCCTAGATGGGCCAGGTGTTTGTGTCGGCCACTTGGGTCGCTGAGCTTAGTCATCCAGCGACCTCGGTGCAAATTTTAGGACTAAAAATAATATTGTGAAGTGTGAGATGTTCAGAATAGACTGAAAATGAGTGGAAATTATGGTTATTGAGGTTAATAATACTTTGGGATCAAAATGACCCCCAAATTCTATGATTTAAGCTGTTTTTTAGGGTTTTTTGAAAAAAACACCCGAATCCAAAACACACCCGAATCCGACAAAAAAAATTCGGTGAGGTTTTGCCAAAACGCGTTCGAACCCAAAACACGGCCGCGGAACCGAACCCAAAACCAAAACACAAAACCCGAAAAATTTCCGGTGCACTTCTATCATTGAACTATTTCACTTAAATATTCATTTAATAATCACAACTGTAAGGAACATCACTTCTGAAGGAGTCAAGTCAGTTTGTGTCAGTTTTTGAATATAGTAATATACACTGCTCAAAAAAATAATGGGAACACTTAAACAACACAATGTAACTCCAAGTCAATCACACTTCTGTGAAATCAAACTGTCCACAATCAATTTCACATGCTGTTGTGCAAATGGAATAGACAACAGGTGGGAATTATAGGCAATTAGCAAGACACCCCCAATAAAGGAGTTGTTCTGCAGGTGGTGACCACAGACCACTTCTCAGCTCCTATGCTTTCTGGCTGATGTTTTGGTCACTTTTGAAAGCTGGCGGTGCTTTCACGCTAGTGGTAGCATGAGACGGAGTCTACAACCCACACAGGTGGCTCAGGTAGTGCAGCTCATCCAGGATGGCACATCAATGCGAGCTGTGGCAAGAAGGTTTGCTGTGTCTGTCAGCGTAGTGTCCAGAGCATGGAGGCGCTACCAGGAGACAGGCCAGTACATCAGGAGACGTGGAGGAGGCCGTAGGAGGGCAACAACCCAGCAGCAGGACCGCTACCTCCGCCTTTGTGCAAGGAGGAACAGGAGGAGCACTGCCAGAGCCTTGCAAAATGACCTCCAGCAAGCCACAAATGTTTATGTGTCTACTCAAACGATCAGAAACAGACTCCATAAGGGTGGTATGAGGGCCCAACGTCCACAGGTGGGGGTTGTGCTTACAGCCCAACACCATGCAGGACGTTTGGCATTTGCCAGTGAACACCAAGATTGGCAAATTCGCCACTGGCTCCCTGTGCTCTTCACAGATGAAAGCAGGTTCTCACTGAGCACATGTGACAGACGTGACAGAGTCTGGGCACGCCAAGGAGAACGTTCTGCTGCCTGCAACATCCTCCAGCATGACCGGTTTGGCACTGGGTCAGTAATGGTGTGGGGTGGCATTTCTTTGGGGGGCCGCACAGCCCTCCATGTGCTCGCCAGAGGTAGCCTGACTGCCATTAGGTACGGAGATGAGATCCTCAGACCCCTTGTGAGACCATATGCTGGTGCGGTTGGCCCTGGGTTCCTCCTAATGCAAGACAATGGTAGACCTCATGTGGCTGGAGTGTGTCAGCAGTTCCTGCAAGATGAAGGCATTGATGCTATGGACTGGCCCGCCCGTTCCCCAGACCTGAATCCAATTGAGCACATCTGGGACATCATGTCTTGCTCCATCCACCAACGCCACGTTGCACCACAGACTGTCCAGGAGTTGGCGGATGCTTTAGTCCAGGTCTGGGAGGAGATCCCTCAAGAGACCATCCGCCACCTCATCAGGAGCGTGCCCATGCGTTGTAGGAAGGTCATACAGGCACGTGGAACCCACACACACTACTGAGCCTCATTTTGACTTGTTTTAAGGACATTGCATCAAAGTTGGATCAGCCTGTAGTGTGTTTTTCCACTTTAATTTTGAGTGTGACTCCAAATCCAGACCTCCATGGGTTAATAAATTTGATTTCCATTGATAATTTTTGTGTGATTTTGTTGTCAGCACATTCAACTATGTAAAGAACAAAGTATTTAATAAGAATATTTCATTCATTCAGATCTAGGATGTGTTATTTTAGTGTTCCCTTTATTTTTTTGAGCAGTGTATATATATATACTAGGTGATTCATCGCGCCCTACGGGCGCTCTTCACACCGTCGTAAGGGGCTACCCCCCCTTAACCCTTGCACACCCTTGTGGCGTAGAATATTTTTATTATATGGAGTATTACATCCAATCATAATTGTGTGAGTGGTTAAATATTGCACGGACAAAGGGCGTGCAATGGTTAAGGGGTCGTAGCCCCTTGCAACGGCGTGAACAGCGCATGCAGGGCCTGGTGAATCACCTAGTAGGTGCTTTGGTTGGGGAAGTAGGGGGTGCGGGGAAGAGGCGGATGGGATCCTGGGGTGCCACGGGAGGGGCGGTTGTGGTGGGGCCGCAGGTGGGGGAGGGTGTGTGGGTGCTGCGGGTGGTGGTCCGGACCCGCTTCAGGTGGGGGAGGAGCAGTTGCGGGGTTGCCCCAGGTGGGGGAGGGGTGGCTGCGGTGGTGCGGTGGGAGGTCGGTGCGGGGTGCGGGGTCGCTGCGGGTGGGGGAGGGGGTCCGGAGCTATCATGGGTGCTAGAGGGGGAGTGTGGGTGGGGCTCGGAGGTACTGTGAGTGGGGGAGGGGCGGGTAATGCTTCTCCTCCTGTCAGCAGCTAAGCTGCTGTCCTCCCTTTGGCAGTGGCTCTCCTGGAGACTCGCACAGCAGGCAGTCACTATTGTTTGCGCCGGTGTCCCAACGCGCCGCATTACAGGGAAGAAGATGTACGCAATAAACTACAGGTCCCAGCAGCCCTAAGGGGCGGGATGCTTCGGCGCTAAGGGCTGCTGGGAGCTGTAGTTTATGTAGTGCGTCTACTTCCCTGTAATGCGGCGCGTTGGGACACTGGTGATAACAATAGAGACTGGCTGGCAGAACTGAGTGACTATCTGAATCAATATAAAAGGTGAGAGTGCTGTGCAGTGTGTGTGTGTGTTTGTATATATATGTGTCTGGTGTGTGTGTGTGTGTGTGTGTGTGTGTGTGTGTGTGTGTATGTGTGACTGTCTGCATAATGTGTGTAAGCGTCACTGGTACAGGGGGCGTTACGTGTGTAAGCGTCACTGGTACAGGGGGCGTTATGTGTGTAAGCATCACTGGTACAGGGGGCGTTATGTGTGTAAGCGGCACTGGTACAGGGGGCGTTACGTGTGTAAGCGGTACTGGTAGAGGGGGCGTTATGTGTGTAAGCGGTACTGGTAGAGGGGGCATTACGTGTGTAAGCGTCACTGGTACAGGGGGCATTACGTGTCTAAGCGGCACTGGTACAGGGGGCGTTACGTGTGTAAGTGTCACTGGTACAGGGGGCGTTACATGTGTAAGCGGTACTGGTAGAGGGGGCATTACGTTTGTAAGCCTCACTGGTACAGGGGGGGGGGCGTGACATGTGTAAGCGTCACTGGTTCAGGGGGCATTATATGTGTAAGTGTCTCTACTACAGGGGTCATTATGTGCGCTGTGCGTTTGTAAAGTATGCGAGGGTGCAAATTTATAGTTTGCAGGGGGGCGCCGAACACTCTAGCAACTGCCCTGACTGCACACCCACTGTACTGCGCTGCACTGTCACCTTTTACATTGATTCAGGGTCCAGACATTACCCTCCGCGATATCACGCACTCTATCCGCTACATTAACCATCTCGGGGCTTCCAGGCCGGCAGCCCAGGTGCTGTGTTGCGGAGTCAGGGCCTCTGGGGATCTGGGCGCGGTTGTGGCGGGGAGGCACTTCTGTGACATCACACGCAGAGGAGGCTCCGGGGCTCAGAGAGTATGCGGTGCAGGGAGGCCTATGAAAGTCTTCCGCTGCGCCGCTTTCATACACATCTATGCTGGTGGCCACAGCAGCTTTTTTTCCACCTGCGGCGTGGCTAGGGAGTGGGGATTGTTGATGCCGGAGGGGGCAGGTGGACTGGCAGCAAGACATTGGTGGTCATTCCGAGTTGATCGTTCGCTAGCAGTTTTTAGCAGCCGTGCAAACGCTATGCCGCCGCCCACTGGGAGTGTATTTTAGCTTAGCAGAAGTGCGAACGAAGGGATCGGAGAGCGGGTCCAAAAATATTTTGTGCAGTTTCAGAGTAGCTTCAGACCTACTCGGCGCTTGCGATCACTTCAGACCATTCAGTTCCTGATTTGACGTCACAAACACGCCCTGCGTTCGTCCAGCCACGCCTGCGTTTTTCCGAACACTCCCTGAAAACGGTCAGTTGACACCCAGAAATGCCCTCTTCCTGTCAATCACTCTGCGGCTGCCTGTGCGACTGAAAAGTATTGCTAGACCCTGTGTAAAACTACATCGTTCGTTGTAATAGTATGCCGCACGTGCGCATTGCGCTGCATATGCATGCGCAGAAGTGCAGAGTTTTTGCCTGATCGCTGCACAGCGAACGAATGCAGCTAGCGATCAACTTGGAATGACCCCCATAGGACGCTGCAGTAAAAGGATGTTTTCCCCCTCTCTGCAGCGCAGAGACTTGCTGCAGGTGCAGTGACACACCCTCCAGCTGCACCTTTCTGGCAGGTACAGTCCCTTTTCTTTATGGTCTGTACCGTTTTTTGACTCTCCAAGCTTCCATTGAAAGTATAGGAAAAGGGGCGTGGCCACGGCGCTGTACCCGTGGTCACGCCCCTTTTTCGAATGTGCATCAGTGTTTATGTGTAAATTGTTGGAGGGTGTGATGCTGCAGATGCAGTGGGACTATTTTGGGGTGTGGGGCTGCAGCTGCAGCTCCATCAGCCCCATTGCTAATCCTGCTCTGTGAAAACACAGCAGGCAAAGGGAAGAGCCTCCCATTGGATGTAACCTGTGTGGGAGGGCGTTTCTCACCCAATCAGGTGTGGACTGGGTGTGATAGACCTGCCACTAACCCAATGAGAGCTCCTAGCCACGCCCAGCGTTAGAGGGCCAGGCACAGAAAATCACAGGGCTATTATATAGGAGATATATATATATATATATATATATATATATATATATAGTAATTCATGATTTATTTATTTTGCTTTCACCCTTAGATTTATCTTTATATTTCACTTTTCATTGTTTTTTGTAAATTAGTATTGATTTTTCAAAAAGCTAAAAAAATTTCAAAAAGAAAACAAAAATAAGGATGAGCAGGAATATGAGGTCACAGTGTACATATCGAAGCAAGCCACAGACATCATAGAAAATCTTAACCGACACGTAAGAAAAATGTATGACTAAATAGCAACTGGGACACAGCAACAAGATAACCCAAATACAGGCATTGTAAGTTAAGGTAACAGCGAATAAGGAATAAGGTCCAAGCAAACAGTGCAAGAATGAAGGATCAGTTACTAACATAAACATATATCTCACTCGTACACAGCAGAGACAGTGGGGGTCATTCTGAGTTGTTCGCTCGCTAGCAGTTTTTGAGTTTGCAACAGGGCGCCTGCAAACTCATTTTGTGCAAAACAAGACCAGCCCTGTAGTTACTTATCCTGTGCGATGATTGCTGCGATGAGTGAGACGGTAATGATGTCAAATACCCGCCCAGCAAACGCTCGGCCACGCCTGCGTTTTTCCAAACACTCCCAGAAAACGGTCAGTTGACACCCAGAAACTCTCACTTCCCGTCAATCTTCTTGCGTGCGGCTGTGCAATTGGAATCGTCGCTAGAACCAGTGCAAAACCACAAAGGACTTCGTACCCGTACGACGCACGTGCGCATTGCGGTGCATACGCAGCGAACAACGGCAGCTAGCGATCAACTCGGAATGACCCCCAGTAATCAGTAACAGTCAGGCCATGCAGCAAGGGCAAGAAGGTGCCATGCTAGCCCAAACAGCAATAACCAACATAAACATTAAAGCCCTACAGTCAGAATATCAGCACGAACCAAGCTATGACATAAGTGCCTGCTCTATGCTACTAGGGCTAAAGGAACAAGCATCTGCATACCAAAGGAACCAAAGAATACCCATGTGTCCACTGAGAAATATCAGTATCAGGCCACAGTAAACATGATAATTACTGTGACCACATAACAGACATTTTCATCATAAGATAAAAACTAAGGGGTCTATTTACTAAGCCTTGGATGGAGATAAGGTGGACAGAGATAACGCACCAGTCAATTAGCTCCTAACTGTCATTTTTAAAACTCAGCCTGTGACATGGCAGTTAGGAACTGGCTGGCTGGTACTTTATCTCCGTCCACCTTATCTCCAACCAAGGCTAAGTAAATAGACCCCTAAAATCCCAATACTAGTGTCCCCATATTGTGTACCATACCCAACCACGGTACACCTGAATCACAAACAACAAGCTACAGCCAACTACAGTATATTCTAGCAATAACCCCTAACCCTGTATATCAAACCCAACCTATGGCATACGTTACTCTGTTACAACCTGATACCCACCAGCCTGAAAAGAGGATTTTGGTACTTACCGATAAATCCATTTCTCTGAATCCACTCGGGGACACTGGAGATCCCAGGCAGCTAAGGTGTGAAGGATGCAGACCGGAGGTAGCACAATATAATTTAAAAAAATGATGCACAGCCACCTTCTCCCCCTTCACGCCCCCTAATCCCTCCAGTTTGAAAAATTGACAGAGAGAAGAGGGAACATGAAGGATCAAGGCCATACGGAAAGGAACCAACCGTACCAACACGTCTAACAGCAACCAAGAACTAAGAACATAATTTAAACTGGTTGAACAAAATGTTACAAGAACACGCAGGCTGACAGCACCGAGGCGGGCGTCCAGTGTCCCTGAGTGGATTCAGAGAAATGGATTTATCGGTAAGTACCAAAATCCTCTTTTCTCTTTCATCCACTAGTGGACACTGGAGATCTCAGACAGCTGGGCAGAGCCGGATTAAGGGGGGGGGGGGGGGGAGGGGGGGACGTACCCCGGGCCCCACTTTCCAAAAGGGCCTCCTGCCACATCACAACTCGGATCTGTCTTCTGCGGTGCTGCGCTTCCCGGCTCCCGACCCCACAGCAGCGGCAGCCGCACAGAGAGGCTCAGCTGTCCAATAATGTATGAATGAAGCAGCCTGCCCCTGCAGCCTGCGTGCCCAGCCAATGACTGAGCGGCAGGCTGCTTCATTCATACATTATTGGACAGCTGAGCCGTCGCTCAGCTCAGCTGTCCTGTCTGTGTGGCCGCCGCTGCAGTGGGGTCAGGAGTGCAGGGAAGGAGTTTGGCTGGCATGTGATGTGTCCATGTGTGCTGCTTGGGAAGGCAAGTTTTACTAAGCTGCTGCCTGTCTGTGTGAGTATATATATATATATATATATATATATATATATATATATATACAATGTCCTTGTGATCCGGCTCTCCTTTAAGTGTGCTTGCTGCACCGGGTGCCTCCGTGATAAGTAAATCATATATACAGCAGCAGCGGCACTCCTGGTGTCTGACTTAAAAGAAGACTCTTGTACAGGCAGGTAGAAAGTGACAACGTTTCAACGTTTCAATGACTTTTATTTAGTCATTTTCCTCAGGTCTAAGCAACAAACAAACACATCTTACCGTATAAAGCCTCTAATCACCCTGCGTGAACAAGCGCCTGCGGGCAGCGGGACATCGCCCGCCCCGTCCAGCTGACCGGAAGTGACGACGCGCTGCGTCACTTGCCCCGGCCGTGCTCCCCATCACCATACCAACAGTGTAAACAACTAGAGAGAAGCTGCAGAGAAAAAACATTCGAACAGATATCGGCATCAGATGATGCCAAAACATTATGCCGACATGATCAGCATACATACATGTAGCAGCAAACACAATACCCCATATATCAAATCCCCATAGATGCTGTAAAACATTAGTTAGCAACAAAATAACGGAAACAACATGGACATGTAACCTGTATAGGAAGCAGCATATTATACATAGCTAACCATTATCCTGATATATCCACATAGTAAATTAAATTAAATACTAGATACATGCCATGCATTACCATTGTGCTATACTATTAGAAGCAAACAACACATACTGTGCATTCTAGGGCTGCCTAATGCCAGACTATCTTATAGGAAACAATTGAAACCATGGGACTCGTTCAGTCCCCGTGGGTGGACCGTGTCCAGGCGGTATATCCACCGTGCCTCTAACCTAAGAAGTTTCGCCGCCCGGTCACCGCCCTGAATGGAGGCTGGCACATGGTCAATCATGCGGTATCTTAACGTGGTTAATGAATGGCGTTGGAGTGCAAAGTGCCTGGCGACCGGTTGCTCGCTAGTGCCTTTATTAATAGCCAATTTGATGGCGGACCTGTGGGCTGCCATCTGTTCTTTAAACATCCGTTGGGTCTTGCCTACGTAGGACAGCCCACAGGGGCACATCAACTGGTACACCACAAAACGGGAACCACAGGTTAAGGTATGAAATATAAACAATGTTTTCCCTGAGTGGCGATGCTGAAAGGTGTCACCCGCTATCATGTACTGGCAGGTTGTACAGGTACAACGGACACACCCCCTGTGTTTACCTACAGTGGGGTTGGTGGTAGTGGTACACTGTGTCACATCCATTTTAACTAGGATGTCCCTAATATTCTTGCTACGTTTATAGCAAGCCATTAATTTAGTATTGTGTAAGGGAAGCTCCGGATCACCCTGCACTATGGGCCATAATTGTTTGGATATGTGGTTGATACCAGTACTAGCTGCATGGTATTGAGTCACCCAAGGGATGATTTGATTAGAATCTCTGCGCACCTGTGATGGACCAATAAGTGTTGCTCTGTCAATATTGAGGACTTTTTGCTTGACCTCCTGTAGCAACTGGATGGGGTACCCTCGTTCAATAAACAGCCTAATCATTGCATCCATTTGTGTCAATGCTTTAATTGGATCAGATGTAATACGTCTGATGCGAAGGAGCTGGGAAAAAGGTAAACCCTGCTTAAGTGGTTGAGGATGGAAACTATTATAATGCAAAACATTATTTTTATCAGTAGGTTTGTGATACAGAGAAGTCAAAATACGCCCCTGATGAATGGATATTTCCACATCCAAATAATTAATCAATTGATCACTGATAGTATATGTCAATTTGATTGGATGCTGCTTGGCATTGTGCGCTAAGATAACAGATTCAAGCTGTGATTGGGAACCCTGCCAGATCAATAACAGATTGTCGATGTAGCGGCAGTAAAACAAGATACTACCAGCTACCTCAGGATCTGTGAAAAATATTTGTCCCTCTATCTCGAACATAAAAATGTTCGAGTATGAGGGGGCCACAGAGGACCCCATGGCACACCCCTTACGCTGCAAGTAGATACGCCCATCATAAAGAATTTTTTTTTTTCTAGCGTCATCTGCAATAATTTCATGCATAGCTGTACATCAGGACCCTGGTATTTAACATGGTTGGTGAGAAACCGCTCTGCTGCTGCCAAACCCAGGTCATGGGGGATGACTGTATATAAATTCTGTACATCTATACTACATAGCAGCACATCGGCCTCAAAAATGGGCAGCTGCTGCAATTTGCACAAAAGTGTAGTGGTGTCAAGCAGAAAACGGGGGTGTGATTGTATGCACGGCTGCATTATAGAATCTAAATATAATGCAATGGGTTGATAGAGAAGCCCGAGCTGAAATTATGGGGCGTCCTGGGGGGTTATGCAAGGATTTGTGTATTTTGGGAGTTGTATATAAAATCGGCATAACCGGATGAGCAGGGATAAGTGCATCACGAATGGTACTAGTGATTTTACCATCCTGTACCGCTAGCTCTAAAGTCCTCGTGAGTTGTTCTTTAAATTCACCGGTAGGGTCCCTACTAAGACGACAGTAAGTGTCCGAATCTTGCAATTGACTCTCTATTTCAGTTTTGTAGTCCTGTAAATTTTGGATAACAAGGGCTCCCCCTTTATCCGCTGGGCGGAATATAAGATTTTGTTGCATAGATAAATGCTGCAAAGCCTCACTCTCTGCTTTTGTCAAATTATGATGTATCTGTGTATTTTTTGCCAAATATACATTAGATTGTTCATCTAAAAGACGAGTAAAAGTCTTAATTGAAGCGTTGTGCGACTGCGGCTCAAACTTGGATCTAGGAAGAATTTTCTGTAATTTTGCTGGTATTTCAGAGCATTGCACAGTGGTTGGCTGTTTGTGGAAGAATTCTTTCAACTTGAGTTGGCGCTGTAGGCGGTACTTTTCAATCTGCCACTCAAATGGGTCTTGCTTGCGTGCTGGAACAAAGGACAATCCTCTTGAAAGCACCTGTTCCTCAATTTTAGACAAATCGTAGTCGGATAGATTAACTATCAGCGTCTCTAGTTTTTGGGTGGCCTGCCCACTCTGCCTCTGCCATTGTTTGCCCCTTCTCGTATACGGCCGACGGCATCTTTTTGATCTTGAGCCAGAGTCCTTGTGGCAACCCCTAAAGGGTGCGCTCCTTGTGATGATTGACTCACTGAGTCAGACTCGCTGGACGTCAGGGTATGCTCATGAGAAGACTCAGGGTCCCTCTGCCTGTATCGTCTGCGGCGGAAGAACGGTTTTCTCTGCTCATAACGTGACATAAGTCAGTCCACTTATATACATTGTGGTTTTCGTAGTCACCATCTACCTTGCTACGTTTTTGTGCTTTAAACTTGATGAGGTCACGTTTGTAGATTTGCAGTTGCCCATTGAGTTTTTCGTACCAATTATTACTGGCATCAGCCTCTAGGATAGGTTTATGTATGGTCTCATGCTCCACTATTTTAGCTTTAATATTATTCATTTCCTTTGTGGATTGCTCTATTATTAGGAGCATTAGGTCCATGGAGCATTTATTAAGGATACCCACCCACTTTTACAAAAGCCTAGATCGTTACGGCCTATAGTGGATGAGTTCCTAACTCTTAGGCCCCGGGGTATCTTTTTAGCTCTATAATAATCGGAGAGAGAAATGCAATGATAATAGTAATCAATCTCCTTGCAATGTAAACGAAGCAGTTCACGATTAGAGCTATCCGGTGTATTTGCTTCCTCTTGGGTGATATATGGGGTATTGTGTTTACTGCTACATGTATGTATGCTGATCATGTCGGCATAATGTTTTGGCATCATCTGATGCCGATATCTGTTCGAATGTTTTTTCTCTGCAGCTTCTCTCTAGTTGTTTACACTGTTGGTATGGTGATGGGGAGCACGGCCGGGGCAAGTGACGCGGTGCGTCGTCACTTCCGGTCAGCTGGACGGGGCGGGCGATGTCCCGCTGCCCGCAGGCGCTTGTTCACGCAGGGTGATTAGAGGCTTTATAAGGTAAGATGTGTTTGTTTGTTGCTTAGACCTGAGGAAAATTACTAAATAAAAGTCATTGAAACATTGTCACCTTCTACCTGCCTGTACAAGAGTCTTCTTTTAAGTCAGACACCAGGAGTGCCGCGGCTGCTGTATATATATATATATATATATATATATATATATACACACTGCTCAAAAAAATAAAGGGAACACTAAAATAACACATCCTAGATCTGAATGAATGAAATATTCTTATTAAATACTTTGTTCTTTACATAGTTGAATGTGCTGACAACAAAATCACACAAACATTATCAATGGAAATCAAATTTATTAACCCATGAAGGTCTGGATTTGGAGTCACACTCAAAATTAAAGTGGAAAAACACACTACAGGCTGATCCAACTTTGATGTAATGTCCTTAAAACAAGTCAAAATGAGGCTCAGTAGTGTGTGTGGCCTCCACGTGCCTGTATGACCTTCCTACAACGCATGGGCATGCTCCTGATGAGGTGGAGGATGGTCTCCTGAGGGATCTCCTCCCAGACCTGGACTAAAGCATCCGCCAACTCCTGGACAGTCTGTGGTGCAACGTGGCGTTGGTGGATGGAGCGAGACATGATGTCCCAGATGTGTTCAATTAGATTCAGGTCTGGGTAACGGGCGGGCCAGTCCATAGCATCAATACCTTCGTCTTACAGGAACTGCTGACACACTCCAGCCACATGAGGTCTAGCATTGTCTTGCATTACGAGGAACCCAGGGCCAACCGCACCAGCATATGGTCTCACAAGGGGTCTGAGGATCTCATCTCGGCACCTAATGGCAGTCAGGCTACCTCTGGCGAACACATGGTGGGCTGTGTGGCCCCCCAAAGAAATACCACCCCACACCATTACTGACCCACTGCCAAGCCGGTCATGCTGGAGGATGTTGCAGGCAGCAGAACGTTCTCCTTGGCGTGTCCAGACTCTGTCACGTCTGTCACATGTGCTCAGTGAGAACCTGCTTTCATCTGTGAAGAGCACAGGGCGCCAGTGGCGAATTTGCCAATCTTGGTGTTCTTTGGCAAATGCCAAACGTCCTGCACGGTGTTGAGCTGTAAGCACAACCCCCACCTGTGGACGTCGGGCCCTCATACCACCCTCATGGAGTCTGTTTCTGATTGTTTGAGTAGACACATGCACATTTGTGGCTTGCTGGAGGTCATTTTGCAGGGCTCTGGCAGTGCTCCTCCTGTTCCTCCTTGCACAAAGGCGGAGGTAGCGGTCCTGCTGCTGGGTTGTTGCCCTCCTACGGCCTCCTCCACATCTCCTGATGTACTGGCCTGTCTCCTGGTAGCGCCTCCATGCTCTGGACACTACGCTGACAGACACAGCAAACCTTCTTGCCACAGCTCGCATTGATGTGCCATCCTGGATGAGCTGCACTACCTGAGCCACTTTTGTGGGTTGTAGACTCCGTCTCATGCTACCACTAGCGTGAAAGCACCACCAGCTTTCAAAAGTGACCAAAACATCAGCCAGAAAATATAGGAGCTGAGAAGTCGTCTGTGGTCACCACCTGCAGAACATCTCCTTTATTGGGGTGTCTTGCTAATTGCCTATAATTTCCACCTGTTGTCTATTCCATTTGCACAAGAGCATGTAAAATTGATTGTCAATCAGTGTTGCTTCCTAAGTGGACAGTTTGATTTCACAGAAGTGTGATTGACTTAGAGTTACATTGTGTTGTTTAAGTGTTCCCTTTATTTATTTGAGCAGTGTATATATATTTATATATTTTTTTTTTCATCTGCCTTCTCTTTATTAGGGGCCCCACTGTCTTAAGTGCCCCGGTGTCCCCTTGGTCTTAATCCGGCTCTGCAGCTGGGGACATCCCAAAGATACCCCCATGGGCGGGAGTGCTGTCCGAAGCCTGAAGAACCAAACTTCCAAACCTTGCATCTATAGATGCAAACGTATCAAACCTATAGAATCGAGTGAACGTGTGTGCTGATGACCACGTTGCAGCTCTGCAAAGTTGGGTAGTGGAAGCTCCTCTAGCTGCAGCCCATGAAGCACCCACTGATCTAGTGGTTTGAGCCAACCGAAAAGGAACCCTCTTATCACTAGAGCTATATGCCTGCTGTATGGTTAGTCGTATCCATCTGCCCAAAGTTTGTTTTAAAGCTGGCCAGCCCCTACTGGAGCCATCATACAAGACAAACAAAGCGTCTGACTTCCTAATGGAACTTGTAGCCTGTACATATACCCGTAAGGCTCTGACCACATCTAAGGCTAAGTACCCTTCTGCCAATCCCTGGAAGGAGGGAACCACAATTGGTTGGTTTTTGTGGAAACCCGAAACCACCTTAGGTAAAAACTAGTGATGAGCGGGTTTGGTTCCTCGGAATCCGAACTCCCCCAAACTTCACCCATTTTACACGGTTCCGAGGCAGACTCGGATCCTCCCGCCTTGCTTGGTTAACCCGAGCGCGCCCGAACGTCATCATCCCACTGTCGTATTCTCACGAGATTCGTATTATATTTAAGGAGCCGCGTGTCGCCGCCATTTTCACTCGTGCATTGGAGATGATAGGGAGAGGACGTGCAGCGTTCTCTCAGTTGTGTTCAGTGTGTTGCAAATATCTGTGCTCAGTGTGCTGCAAATATTTGTGCTCAGTGTGCTGAAAATATCTACATTCTCTGCCTGAAAAACGCTCCATATCTGTGCTGCATTGTAGTATATAGTAGGAGGACAGTGCAGAATTTTGCTGACCAGTGACCACCAGTATTATATCAGTACAGTACAGTAGTCCACTGCTCTACCTACCTCTGTGTCGTCAAGTATACTATCCATCCATACCTGTGGAGTATTTTAGTTGTGCGCAGTATATATAGTAGGAGGACAGTGCATAATTGTGCTGACCACCAGTATATAATATATAGCAGTACGGTACAGTAGTCCACTGCTCTACCTACCTCTGTGTCGTCAAGTATACTATCCATCCATACCTGTGGTGCATTTAAGTTGTGCGCAGTATATATAGTAGGAGAACAGTGCATAATTGTGCTGACCACCAGTATATAATATATAGCAGTACGATACAGTAGTCCACTGCTCTACCTACCTCTGTGTCGTCAAGTATACTATCCATCCATACCTGTGGTGCATTTCAGTTTTGCACAGTTTGCTGTCCACCAGTATATAATATATTGCAGTACGGTACAGTAGTCCACTGCTCTACCTACCTCTGTGTCATCAAGTATACTATCCATCCATACCTGTGGTCCATTTAAGTTGTGCGCAGTATATATAGTAGGAGGACAGTGCATAATTGTGCTGACCACCAGTATATAATATATAGCAGTACGGTACAGTAGTCCACTGCTCTACCTACCTCTGTGTCGTCAAGTATACTATCCATCCATACCTGTGGTGCATTTAAGTTGTGCGCAGTATATATAGTAGGAGAACAGTGCATAATTGTGCTGACCACCAGTATATAATATATAGCAGTACGATACAGTAGTCCACTGCTCTACCTACCTCTGTGTCGTCAAGTATACTATCCATCCATACCTGTGGTGCATTTAAGTTGTGCGCAGTATATATAGTAGGAGGACAGTGCATAATTGTGCTGACCACCAGTATATAATATATAGCAGTACGGTACAGTAGTCCACTGCTCTACCTACCTCTGTGTCGTCAAGTATACTATCCATCCATACCTGTGGTGCATTTAAGTTGTGCGCAGTATATATAGTAGGAGGACAGTGCATAATTGTGCTGACCACCAGTATATAATATATAGCAGTACGGTACAGTAGTCCACTGCTCTTCATACCTCTGTGTCATCAAGTATACTATCCATCCATACCTGTGGTGCATTTAAGTTGTGCGCAGTATATATAGTAGGAGGACAGTGCACAATTGTGCTGACCACCAGTATATAATATATAGCTGTACGGTACAGTAGTCCACTGCTCTACCTGCCTCTGTGTCGTCAAGTATACTATCCATCCATACCTGTGGTGCTTTTAAGTCGTGCGCAGTATATATAGTAGGAGGACAGTGCATAATTGTGCTGACCACCAGTATATAATATATTGCAGTACGGTACAGTAGGCCATTGCTATTGATATATTACTGGCATATAATTCCACACATTAAAAAATGGAGAACAAAAATGTGGAGGGTAAAATAGGGAAAGATCAAGATCCACTTCCACCTCGTGCTGAAGCTGCTGCCACTAGTCATGGCCGAGACGATGAAATGCCATCAACGTCGTCTGCCAAGGCCGATGCCCAATGTCATAGTAGAGAGCATGTAAAATCCAAAAAACAAAAGTTCAGTAAAATGACCCAAAAATCTAAATTAAAAGCGTCTGATGAGAAGCGTAAACTTGCCAATATGCCATTTACGACACGGAGTGGCAAGGAACGGCTGAGGCCCTGGCCTATGTTCATGGCTAGTGGTTCAGATTCACATGAGGATGGAAGCACTCATCCTCTCGCTAGAAAAATAAAAAGACTTAAGCTGGCAAAAGCACAGCAAAGAACTGTGCGTTCTTCTAAATCACAAATCCCCAAGGAGAGTCCAATTGTGTCGGTTGCGATGCCTGACCTTCCCAACACTGGACGGGAAGAGGTGGCGCCTTCCACCATTTGCACGCCCCCTGCAAGTGCTGGAAGGAGCACCCGCAGTCCAGTTCCTGATAGTCAAATTGAAGATGTCACTGTTGAAGTACACCAGGATGAGGATATGGGTGTTGCTGGCGCTGAGGAGGAAATTGAAAGGAGGATTCTGATGGTGAGGTGGTTTGTTTAAGTCAGGCACCCGGGGAGACACCTGTTGTCCGTGGGACGAATATGGCCATTGACATGCCTGGTCAAATTTAAAAAAAAATCACCTCTTCGGTGTGGAATTATTTTAACAGAAATGCGGACAACAGGTGTCAAGCCGTGTGTCGCCTTTGTCAAGCTGTAATAAGTAGGGGTAAGGACGTTAACCACCTCGGAACATCCTCCCTAATACCTCACCTGGAGCACATTCATCAGAAGTCATTGACAAGTTCAAAAACTTTGGGTCTCAGTGGAAGCAGTCCACAGCCAACTAAATCCCTTCCTCTTGTAACCAAGCTCCTGCAAACCACACCACCAACTCCCTCAGTGTCAATTTCCTCCTTAGACAGGAAAGCCAATAGTCCTGCAGGCCATGTCACTGTCAAGTCTGACGAGTCCTCTCCTGCCTGGGATTCTTCCGATTGCATCCTTGAGTGTAACGCCTACTGCTGCTGGCGCTGCTGTTGTTGCTGCTGGGTGTCGATCGTCATCCCAGAGGGGAAGTCGGAAGACCACTTGTACTACTTCCAGTAAGCAATTGACTGTCCAACAGTCCTTTGCGAGGAAGATGAAATATCACAGCAGTCATCCTGCTGCAAAGCGGATAACTCAGGCCTTGGCAGCCTGGGCGGTGTTAAACGTGTTTCCGGTATCCACCGTTAATTCACAGGAAACTAGAGAATTGCTTGACGTACTGTGTCCCCAGTACCAAACACCATCTAGGTTCCATTTCTCTAGGCAGGCGATACCGAAAATGTACACAGACGTCAGAAAAAGAGTCACCAGTGTCCTAAAAAATGCAGTTGTACCCAATGTCCACTTAACCACGGACATGTGGACAAGTGGAGCAGGGCAGACTAAGGACTATATGATTGTGACAGCCCACTGGGTAGATGTATTGCCTCCCGCAGCAAGAACAGCAGCGGCGGCACCAGTAGCAGCATCTCGCAAACGCCAACTCGTTCCTAGGCAGGCTACGCTTTGTATCACCGCTTTCCATAAGAGGCACAAAGCTGACAACCTCTTACGGAAACTGAGGAACATCATCGCAGAATGGCTTACCCCAATTGGACTCTCCTGGGGATTTGTGACATCGGACAACGCCACCAATATTGTGCGTACATTACATCTGGGCAAATTCCAGCACATCCCATGTTTTGCACATACATTGAATTTGGTGGTGCAGAATTATTTAAAAAACGACAGGGGCGTGCATGAGATGCTGTTGATGGCCCGAAGAATTGCGGGCCACTTTCGGCATTCAGCCACCGCGTGCCGAAGACTGGAGCACCAGCAAACACTCCTGAACCTGGCCCGCCATCATCTGAAGCAAGAGGTGTTAACGAGGTGGAACTCAACCCTCTATATGCTTCAGAGGATGGAGGAGCAGCAAAAGGCCATTCAAGCCTATACAGCTACCTATGATATAGGCAAAGGAGGGGGAATGCACCTGACTCAAGCGCAGTGGAGAATGATTTCAACGTTGTGCAAGGTTCTGCAACCCTTTGAACTTGCCACACGTGAAGTCAGTTCAGACACTGCCAGCCTGAGTCAGGTCATTCCCCTCATCAGGCTTTTGCAGAAGAAGCTGGAGACATTGAAGGAGGAGCTAAAACAGAGCGATTCCGCTAAGCATGTGGGACTTGTGGATGGAGCCCTTAATTCGCTTAACCAGGATTCAAGGGTGGTCAATCTATTGAAATCAGAGCACTACATTTTGGCCACCGTGCTCGATCCTAGGTTTAAAGCCTACGTTGTATCTCTCTTTCCGGCAGACACAAGTCTGCAGAGGTTCAAAGACCTGCTGGTGAGAAAATTGTCAAGTCAAGCGAAACGTGACCCATCAACAGCTCCTCCTTCACATTCTCCCGCAACTGGGGCTGCGAGGAAAAGGCTAAGAATTCCGAGCCCACCGGCTGGCGATGATGCAGGGCAGTCTGGAGCAAGTGCTGACATCTGGTCCGGACTGAAGGACCTGCCAACGATTACTGACATGTCGTCTACTGTCACTGCATATGATTCTGTCACCATTGAAAGAATGCTGGAGGATTATATGAGTGACCGCATCCAAGTAGGCACGTATACTGGCAGGAAAAAGAGGCAATTTGGAGGCCCTTGCACAAACTGGCTTTATTTTACCTAAGTTGCCCCCCCGCCAGTGTGTACTCCGAAAGAGTGTTTAGTGCAGCCGCTCACCTTGTCAGCAATCGGCGTACGAGGTTACTTCCAGAAAATGTGGAGAAGATGATGTTCATCAAAATGAATTATAATCAATTCCTCCGTGGAGACATTCACCAGCAATTGCCTCCAGAAAGTACACAGGGACCTGAGATGGTGGATTCCAGTGGGGACGAATTAATCATCTGTGAGGAGGGGGATGTACACAGTGAAAGGGGTGAGGAATCGGAGGATGAGGAGAAGGTGGACATCTTGCCTCTGTAGAGCCAGTTTGTGCAAGGAGAGATTGATTGCTTCTTTTTTGGTGGGGGCCCAAACCAACCAGTCATTTCAGTCACAGTCGTGTGGCAGAACCTGTCGCTGAAATGATGGGTTTGTTAAAGTGTGCATGTCCTGTTTATACAACATAAGGGCGGGTGGGAGGGCCCAAGGACAGTTCCATCTTGCACCTCTTTTTTCTTTCATTTTTCTTTGCATCATGTGCTGTTTGGGGACTATTTTTTGAAGTCCCATCCTGTCTGACACTGCAGTGCCACTCCTAGATGGGCCAGGTGTTTGTGTCGGCCACTGGGTCGCTTAGCTTAGTCACACAGTTACCTCATTGCACCTCTTTTTTTCTTTGCATCATGTGCTGTTTGGGGACTATTTTTTAAATCTGCCATCCTGTCTGACACTGCAGTGCCACTCCTAGATGGGCCAGGTGTTTGTGTCGGCCACTTGGGTCGCTTAGCTTAGCCATCCAGCGACCTTGGTGCACCTCTTTTTTTCTTTGCCTCATGTGCTGTATGGGGACTATTTTTTGAAGTGCCATCCTGTCTGACACTGCAGTGCCACTCCTAGATGGGCCAGGTGTTTGTGTCGGCCACTTGGGTCGCTTAGCTTAGTCACACAGCTACCTCATTGCACCTCTTTTTTTCTTTGCATCATGTGCTGATTGGGGACTATTTTTTAAATCTGCCATCCTGTCTGACACTGCAGTGCCACTCCTAGATGGGCCAGGTGTTTGTGTCGGCCACTTGGGTCGCTTAGCTTAGTCATGCAGCGACCTCGGTGCAAATTTTAGGACTAAAAATAATATTGTGAGGTGTGAGGTGTTCAGAATAGACTGGAAATGAGTGGAAATTATGGTTATTGAGGTTAATAATACTATGGGATCAAAATGACCCCCAAATTCTATGATTTAAGCTGTTTTTGAGGGGGTTTTGTAAAAAAACACCCGAATCCAAAACACACCCGAATCCGACAAAAAATTTTCAGGGAGGTTTTGCCAAAACGCGTCCGAATCCAAAACACGGCCGCGGAACCGAATCCAAAACCAAAACACAAAACTCGAAAAATGTGAATGTGTGTACATCCCCCTCCTCACAGATGATTAATTCGTCCCCACTGGAATCCACCATCTCAGGTCCCTGTGTACTTTCTGGAGGCAATTGCTGGTGAATGTCTCCACGGAGGAATTGATTATAATTCATTTTGATGAACATCATCTTCTCCACATTTTCTGGAAGTAACCTCGTACGCCGATTGCTGACAAGGTGAGCGGCTGCACTAAGCACTCTTTCGGAGTACACACTGGAGGGGGGGGCAACTTAGGTAAAATAAAGCCAGTTTGTGCAAGGGCCTCCAAATTGCCTCTTTTTCCTGTCAGTATACGTACGGACTGTCTGACGTGCCTACTTGGATGCGGTCACTCATATAATCCTCCAGCATTCTTTCAATGGTGACAGAATCATATGCAGTGACAGTAGACGACATGTCAGTAATCGTTGGCAGGTCCTTCAGTCCGGACCAGATGTCAGCACTCGCTCCAGACTGCCCTGCATCACCGCCAGCGGGTGGGCTCAGAATTCTTAGCCTTTTCCTCGCAGCCCCAGTTGCGGGAGAATGTGAAGGAGGAGCTGTTGACGGGTCACGTTCCGCTTGACTTGACAATTTTCTCACCAGCAGGTCTTTGAACCTCTGCAGACTTGTGTCTGCCGGAAAGAGAGATACAACGTAGGTTTTAAATCTAGGATCGAGCACGGTGGCCAAAATGTAGTGCTCTGATTTCAACAGATTGACCACCCGTGAATCCTGGTTAAGCGAATTAAGGGCTCCATCCACAAGTCCCACATGCTTAGCGGAATTGCTCTGTTTTAGCTCCTCCTTCAATGGCTCCAGCTTCTTCTGCAAAAGCCTGATGAGGGGAATGACCTGACTCAGGCTGGCAGTGTCTGAACTGACTTCACGTGTGGCAAGTTCAAAGGGTTGCAGAACCTTGAAATCATTCTCCACTGCGCTTGAGTCAGGTGTATTCCCCCTCCTTTGCCTATATCGTAGGCAGATGTATAGGCTTGAATGGCCTTTTGCTGCTCCTCCATCCTCTGAAGCATATAGAGGGTTGAATTCCACCTCGTTACCACCTCTTGCTTCAGATGATGGCAGGGCAGGTTCAGGAGTGTTTGCTGGTGCTCCAGTCTTCGGCACGCGGTGGCTGAATGCCGAAAGTGGCCCGCAATTCTTCGGGCCACCGACAGCATCTCTTGCACGCCCCTGTCGTTTTTTAAATAATTCTGCACCACCAAATTCAATGTATGTGCAAAACATGGGACGTGCTGGAATTTGCCCAGATGTAATGCACGCACAATATTGGTGGCGTTGTCCGATGTCACAAACCCCCAGGAGAGTCCAATTGGGGTAAGCCATTCTGCGATGATGTTCCTCAGCTTCCGTAAGAGGTTGTCAGCTTTGTGCCTCTTATGGAAAGCGGTGATACAAAGCGTAGCCTGCCTAGGAACGAGTGGGCGTTTGCGAGATGCTGCTACTGGTGCCGCCGCTGCTGTTCTTGCTGCGGGAGGCAATACATCTACCCAGTGGGCTCTCACAGTCATATAGTCCTGAGTCTGCCCTGCTCCACTTGTCCACATGTCCGTGGTTAAGTGGACATTGGGTACAACTGCATTTTTTAGGACACTGGTGACTCTTTTTCTGACGTCTGTGTACATTTTCGGTATCGCCTGCCTAGAGAAATGGAACCTAGATGGTATTTAGTACCGGGGACACAGTTCCTCAATCAAGTCTCTAATTCCCTGTGAATTAACGGTGGATACCGGAAACACGTTTCTCACCACCCAGGCTGCCAAGGCCTGAGTTATCCGCTTTGCAGCAGGATGACTGCTGTGATATTTCATCTTCCTCGCAAAGGACTGTTGGACAGTCAATTGCTTACTGGAAGTAGTACAAGTGGTCTTCCGACTTCCCCTCTGGGATGATGATCGACTCCCAGCAGCAACAACAGCAGCAGCAGCAGTAGGCGTTACACTCAAGGATGCATCGGAGGAATCCCAGGCAGGAGAGGACTCGTCAGACTTGACAGTGACATGGCCTGCAGGACTATTGGCTTTCCTGTCTAAGGAGGAAATTGACACTGAGGAAGTTGGTGGTGTGGTTTGCAGGAGCTTGGTTACAAGAGGAAGGGATTTAGTGGTCAGTGGACTGCTTCCGCTGTCATCCAAAGTTTTTGAACTTGTCACTGACTTCTGATGAATGCGGTCCAGGTGACGTATAAGGGAGGATGTTCCTAAGTGGTTAACATCCTTACCCCTATTTATTACAGCTTGACAAAGGCAACACACGGCTTGACACCAGTTGTCCGCATTCTGTTGAAATAATTCCACACCGAAGAGGTGATTTTTTTTGTATTTTGACCAGGCCATGTCAATGGCCATATTAGTCCCACGGACAACAGGTGTCTCCCCGGGTGCCTGACTTAAACAAACCACCTCACCATCAGAATCCTCCTTGTCAATTTCCTCCCCAGCGCCAGCAACACCCATATCCTCATCCTGGTGTACTTCAACAGTGACATCTTCAATTTGACTATCAGGAACTGGACTGCGGGTGCTCCTTCCAGCACTTGCAGGGGGCGTGCAAATGGTGGAAGGCGCAACCTCTTCCCGTCCAGTGTTGGGAAGGTCAGGCATCGCAACCGACACAATTGGACTCTCCTTGGGGATTTGTGATTTAGAAGAACGCACAGTTCTTTGCTGTGCTTTTGCCATCTTAACTCTTTTAAGTTTTCTAGCAGGAGGATGAGTGCTTCCATCCTCATGTGAAGCTGAACCAGTAGCCTTGAACATAGGCCAGGGCCTCAGCCGTTCCTTGCCACTCCGTGTCGTAAATGGCACATTGGCAAGTTTACGCTTCTCCTCAGACGATTTTGATGTAGATTTTTGGGTCATTTTACTGAGCTTTATTTTTTTGGATTTTACATGCTCTCTACTATGACATTGGGCATCGGCCTTGGCAGACGACGTTGATGGCATTTCATCGTCTCGGCCATGACTAGTGGCAGCAGCTTCAGCACGAGGTGGAAGTGGATCTTGATCTTTCCCTATTTTACCCTCCACATTTTTGTTCTCCATTTTTTAATGTGTGGAATTATATGCCAGTAATATATCAATAGCAATGGCCTACTACTATATATACTGCGCACAACTGAAATGCACCACAGGTATGGATGGATAGTATACTTGACGACACAGAGGTAGGTAGAGCAGTGGCCTACTGTACCGTACTGCAATATATTATATACTGGTGGACAGCAAACTGTGCAAAACTTAAATGCACCACAGGTATGGATGGATAGTATACTTGACAACACAGAGGTAGGTAGAGCAGTGGCCTACTGTACCGTACTGCTATATAGTATATACTGGTGGTCAGCAAACTGTGTAAAACTGAAATGCACCACAGGTATGGATGGATAGTATACTTGACGACACAGAGGTAGGTAGAGCAGTGGCCTACTGTACCGTACTGCTATATATTATATACTGGTGGACAGCAAACTGTGCAAAACTGAAATGCACCACAGGTATGGATGGATAGTATACTTGACGACACAGAGGTAGGTAGAGCAGTGGCCTACTGTACCGTACTGCTATATAGTATATACTGGTGGTCAGCAAACTGTGCAAAACTGAAATGCACCACAGGTATGGATGGATAGTATACTTGACGACACAGAGGTAGGTAGAGCAGTGGCCTTCTGTACCGTACTGCTATATAGTATATACTGGTGGTCAGCAAACTGTGCAAAACTGAAATGCACCACAGGTATGGATGGATAGTATACTTGACGACACAGAGGTAGGTAGAGCAGTGGACTACTGTACCGTACTGCTATATATATAGTTATACTGGTGGTCAGCAAAATTCTGCACTGTCCTCCTACTATATACTACAATGAAGCACAGATATGGAGCGTTTTTCAGGTAGAGAACGTATAATACTGGTGGTCACTGGTCACTGGTCAGCAAAACTCTGCACTGTCCTCCTACTATATAATACTGCTGGTCCCCAGTCCCCACAATAAAGCAATTAGCACACTGAGCACAGATATTTGCAGCACACTGAGCACAGTCAGATATGGAGCATTTTTCAGGCAGAGAACGTAGATATTTGCACTTGCGGCACACTGAGCACAGATATTAGCAGCACACTGAGCACAGATATTTGTAGCACAATTTGCAGCCCACTGAACATAGAAACTGAGAGGACGCCAGCCACGTCCTCTCACGATCATCTCCAATGCACGAAAGAAAAATGGCGGCGATGCGCGGCTCCTTATATAGAATACGAATCTCGCGAGAATCCGACCGCGGGATGATGACGTTCGGGCGCGCTCGGGTTAACCGAGCAAGGCGGGAGGATCCGAGTTGCTCGGACCCGTGAAAAAAATGGTGAAGTTCAGGCGGGTTCGGATCCCGAGGATCCGAACCCGCTCATCACTAATAGAGACCGTCTGGTTCTGTAGAACCTGATGTGCCATTTCCTTTCTGTCTCCAATCTTGTCTTCTGGAAGAAACACCTTCAGTTGAATCGTATCTAAAATGAGGTACAGGAATTGAATCCTCTGCATTGGTGGCAGATTGGATATCTTGAAATTTACGATCCAGCCATGTCGAATCAGAAACCGATGAGTGATCTGAGCCTTCTGAATGAACTGGTCCTGAGAGTGAGCCTTGATAAGAAGGTCATCCAGATATGGTATTTTCATTTTCGCCAATGATCTCAGTTTCGGTACCATGACTGCCATGATCTTTGTGTAGACGGGGCTGATGATAGGCCGAACGGTAGAGCTCTGAACTGGTAATGATATTTGCATACTGCAAACCGTAAATAGGCTTGGTGCGGGGTCCAAATTGGGACATGGAGGCAGAGGTGTATCTAGGGGTCCGGGCGCCCCTGGCAAAGTAAGAGACTGGCGCCTCCATATTTGAAATAGGGAAGGCTCATGTGCAAAAAAGGAGCTGTTATGAACCACAGGTAGTGGTTCATTCCTATTTTATGTTTATAAAGTTGTCTTGCATGCCAGGATTTCCCGTTGCTCTGTTTTAGAATACTCTTGTCTGCTGCCGCTGGTGAGTCTGTGTAATTGCAGTTTGTTCCCATGTGTTCAGCCTCACCTGGCTGCTAATTGCATCTTGTCAGTTTAGAGTCATGCAACAGGGCAGCTGCATGGGATTATTTATTAGGCCTCTCTGTTATATGCTGGCTGTTTGCAATTCACAGATGCTGGTGATATTTCTTGGTTTTCAGTCTGCTTGAAGTCTGACCTGGTTCCTGCATAGCAGTGTCTGACTAGCTGCTTCCTGTGTTGATTCCTGTGTCAGTCCCTGTGTCGATTCTTGTGTCTGATCCCGTGTCCTGCTGTGAGGCGTTCCTGCCCTGAGGTCCAGTGGCTTTGCCTATCCCTGGTCAAGTTCCTGGTGTCCACCGGTCTGTCGTTTGGGATTCTGCCTGTCCTCCAGTTCTGAGTGTGTGTCGGCATCATTGAGGGTTCCTGTCCGTTTGCCAGTATTCGTACCGGTTCCGTGAGTAGCGGCTCTGCCGCGTCTGTTGGCCTAGGCCGCTGTATTTCATTATTGTTTCTGTCCCTGGTGTTTTGCAGAGGGTTCTGCTTATGCTGTCACCGCCGGTACACAAAGGTATTGTGTCGGCGTGTGATCAGCATTTCCTTTGTTGTTATTTTCCTTTGGCGGTTTCTCCGCACATACTTTAGGTTTTTAGTTAGCTTGTAGCCCCTGGCCTGTTTGCTTAGTTAGAGGGCCTCTTGTTATCATCCTGTCTATGATTTCCCTTTGTCTCTCACTAAGACCGGGGGGCATCGGAGTTGGGCAGACATAATCCGCCCTTCAAACGCGGCTGCCAAGGGCTCAAGAAACCATAGTCTCGCAAGGGATTTCTGACAGCACGGGTGAGACAACAGAGTTAGGGCGCCAGGGGCTATTCCCTTTCCATTCCCCTTTCCCAGCGTTACGTCCTGGTGCTCTGGACTCACTTCATGAACATCTCCCTTGTTCTGAGCACCAGGAACCTAACAGGGGCATGATCTTGTGGGAAAGGGACATGACCACACAATTGTACTCCCAATTAAAATTACATTTCACAGTACTACAGTAGTAATCCTTGTCACACTGTGGAGAAATCAGCAGTGCCTGGCATGGCCAAGGAGGGGCACCGCCTGGTGATGCCACCCAAAACCAGGGGGTATAATCAAATATTAATGGCAATGAAAAGGTATCTCTGCTCACTACCTAGTAGTGGTAATGTAGTGCTATATTAAGGATAGTATTCTAGTAGTTTATTTTGAGTTTCTTCACTGTGGTGCATTGCGATGGCAAACACCGGTGCCAGCTCCTGGCTGCTGTGTGAAACACCTGCCCTAGCACTGCCACTACTAAGTGATTCTATCCCCTGGCCAAGGGTGGCAACACAAGAATGCGCCCCCTCCTCAGCCAGTGCACCTGGTGAGTGCAATCCTGGCCAATGGGTACTGTAGATAACCTCCTGTCCCGAGCACATAGCTGTAGTCCCCACATCCTTCCAGCATAGAAGTAGTCCCCATTCCCCTCCCAGCACATAGCCGTACTCTCCATTCTGTTCCCAGCACACAGAAGTAGTCCCCATCCCCCTTCCAGCACATAGCCGTAGTCTCCATCCCCCTCCCAGCACATAGCCGTAGTCTCCATCCCCCTCTCAGCACATAGCCATAGTTTACCCCCAGCACATAGCCATAGCCCCCAATCCAGCACATAGCCATAGCCCCCATCCCTCTCCCTGTACATAGTCATAGTCTCCCCCCTCCCTGCACATAGGAATAGTCTCCCCCCCTGCACATATACATAGTCTTCTCCCTCCCTGCACATAGCTTTAGTCTCCCCTCCCAGCACATACTGTAGGCATAGTCTCCCCCAGTGGCGTAACTAGAAATTTTTCTCCCCCAAGCCAAAAAATTCTCTGGCGCCCCCCCCCCCCCTCCATAATTGGCACTAGTAAAGCGATGAATCTGCGCGCGCCGCAAAAAAGGGGTTGTGGCTTTGTTGGAATGGGTGTAGCTTAGCATAAGGGGGCGTGGCATTGCAGGAAAAGACTACCTTATACCCCAGTTTTGCAACCTGCACGCCCAGACGTTGGCAACCACAGGAAAGAAAAATAATCCTGATTCATGCCCCTTACATTATTTGTCATTTTTCCTCCTTATAGTAATGCCCAGTATACATTATGCCACATACTGCAATGGCCCTTAGACATTATGCCACACACAATAATGCCCATGACACAATATGCACACACCATAATGCCCCCGACACATTATACCACACACCGTAATGCCTGTGACACATTATGACAGGAATCGCAATGCCCGTTATACATTATGCTACACACTGCAATGCCCCTGATACATTATAGCACATACAATGCCTGTGACACATTATGACACACACCGCAATGACCCTGAGACATTATACCACACACTGCAATGACCCTGAGACATTATACCACATACCACAATACCCGTGATATAGCATACCACACACCGTAATGCCTGACATATTATGACACACACCGCAATGTCCGTGATACATTATGCCACACACTGCAATGACCCTGAGACATTATACCACATACCACAATGCCCGTGATATAGTATACCACACACCGTAATGCCTGACATATTATGACACACACCGCAATGTCCGTGATACATTATGCCACACACTGCAATGACCCTGAGACATTATACCACATACCACAATGCCAGTGATATAGTATACCACACACCGTAATGCCTGTGACACATACCGCAATACCCATTATACCCTATGCCACACACCGCAATGCCCGTTTTACATTATGCCACACTGCAATGCCCCTGAGACATTATACCACATACCACAATGCCCGTGATATTGTATGCCACACACCGTAATTCCTGTGACACATTATGACACACACCGCAATGTCCGTGATACATTATGCCACACACCACAATGCCCATTACACATTAAGTCCTACAGTAAGGCTTCTAAGTACTTTTAAATTACCTGCTCGTTGCCAGGGGTTTCATGTTCTTGGTTCCATGCACGGTGCCAGGGGTTTTCATGCTCAGGGTGTCATGCTCGTTGCCAGGGGTTTCATGCACTGGGTGTCATGCTCGTTGCCAGGGGTTTCATGCACTGGGTGTCATGCTCATTGCTAGGGGGTAGTGCTTGTTGCTAGGGCTGTGCTCCCAGTGCCAGATATTCCCCCACAGTGCCAGGTACTCACATGCCCCCAGTGCCAAATATAGCCCCCCCCATGTGCCAGGTACACATATACCCCCCCAGTGCCACATATGCCCCCAGTGCCAGATATTCCCCCACAGTGCCAGGTACTCACATGCCCCCAGTGCCAAATATAGCCCCCCCACATGTGCCAGGTACACATATACCCCCCCAGTGCCACATATGCCTCCCGAAGTGCAAAATATGCTCCCCCCTCCCCCTGTGCCGAATATGCTCCCCCAGTGCCAGCTAAACTCCCCCTCCCCTGCTCCCCCGCTGTTTTGTGATGGAGGGACACGGAGGGCACAGCGCTCACCTCTCCTGTGTCCCTCCTGCGTCTCCGGCGGGTCTGTTAAATTAAGTGCCGGTTCGTGAGCCAATCAGAGCTCACGAACGGGCACTTCATTTAATAGACCCACCGGAAACGCAGGAGGGACACAGGAGAGGCGCGCGCTGTGCCCTCCTTGTCCCTCCATCACAGCAGCGGAGGGAAGGAGTGAGAGGAGACAGCAGATTGACATGCGGACGGCTCGTCCGCATGTCAATCTGCGCTAATCAGTGGCGGCGCCCCCGCAGCCCTGCGCCTCCAAGCCACCGCGAGGGCTGCGGGGGCAGTAGTTACACCACTGGTCTCCCCCCTCCCTGCACATAGACATAGTCTCCCCCCTCCCTGCACATAGGCATAGTCTCCCCTCCCTGCATATAGGCATAGTCTCCCCCCTCCCTGCACATATCCATAGTCTCCCCTCCCTGCACATAGGCATAGTCTCCCCACTCTCTGCACACAGGCATAGTCTCCCCTCCTGCACATAGGCATAGTCTCCCCCCTCCCTGCACATAGCCTTAGTCTCCCCTCCCTGCACATACTGTAGGCATAGTCTACCCTCCCAGGGCCGGATTAAGCCTTCGGGGGGCCCAGGGTACTAAAGACAGGGGGGCCCTCACCCTCTCATCAGCACTGCCCCCCCCCCCCCATAGTTATGCCTACTGTGTGTGTACTCCTCCTCCCACAACAGCAATTTCCTGTACCCACATACAGAGCAGGATTTATACTTTATTGGGGCCATAAGCAAGAAATCTGTTTGGAGCACCCCTCTCTCAACTGCATGCAATTATGCAATTTCACTCACACACTGCCCCCATTGCCACACACACACACACACACACACACACACACACACACACACACGCAGCTCCATAGCTGACCACAAACACACACACACACACACTGCCTTACTGACACGGACATCCCTTACTGACACGGATACCTGTTACTGACATACACAATACAAATACACTTACTGACACACTCCCCTTACTGATACAGACATCCCTTACTAACCCACTTACTGACATATCACTTACCGACACCACTTATTGACACACACACTAACACAAACACACTTCATGACATGTATTCATACCCCACCCCCACTACTAAGACTGAAACACACGCTACTACTGTGTGCAGCTGGTGGCTTGGCAATCACATCTCTTTGTAGCTTAACCTTTTGCACTTGCTATCAGCAGAAGCCGGAGATCTCGCATCTGACTTGTCTCTCCTCCTCTCCTCTTCTAGTCCGACTGACTCCGCACTGGGTGATAGTCTCCCCCCTCCCTGCACATAGGCATAGTCTCCCCCCGCCTGCACATAGGCATAGTCTTCCCCCTCCCTGCACAATGTATTCCCCCTCCCTGCACAATGTCTTCCCCCTCCCTGCACATAGTCCTCTCCCCTCAAAGAACATATCCGTAATATGTATACATAGTGTGATGAGCTGGGCATCGCATGGGCTGGAGGAATGCACAGTAGGCAGGAACACCACACTTCCGCACCGCACCACACTTTCTGAAGAAAGTGAAAGTAAACTACAGCTCCCAGCAACCCTTGCTTGCAGGAGCTCCCGACAGCAAGGGCTGCTGGTAACTAGTTTATTTTCACTTTCTTCACTAGTGCATTGTGGTGCCGAACACCAGCGCTTGTTCCTGAATACTGTGCGATCCTCCAGCACAGGAGATGCCACTACTAAGTGGCCGAGGGTGGCACTGCCGGGCGGCGCAGTGCGCTCCGTCCTTGGCTGGCGCCCCTGGCGAGTGCCATCCTGGCCAATGGGTAGATACACCCCTGCATGGAGGTACGCATCCTTTATGTCCATCGATACCATAAACTCTCTTTGTTCCAGTCCCGCAATAACTGACTGTGTTGATTCAATCTTTAATCTGTAAATCTTCAGGAATTGATTTAACACCTATAAATTGAGGATTGGCCTGACGGACCCATCCAGTTTTGGCACTAAAAAAGTTTTGAATAAAATCCCGTTCCTCTTTGAGAAGTCGGGACAAGCATAATTACTTCCGTCTGAAGTAACTTTTGAATAGCCAAGTCTAATGCCTTCGCTTTTTGAGAGCACTGAGGAATGCCTGTCGTAAAGAACTGACTGTGAGGACGGTTCTGAAACTCTATTTTGTATATCTGGGTAATAATATTGTTGATTCAGACTTCTGTCAAGGTTTCAGCCCAGGTGTCCTGAAACCTTACCAACCGTGCGCCCACCATAGGAGACCCAAGATGAGCTGGGAGACCATCATGCCACGGTCTTGTTAGCAGGCTTTGGGTCCTGTTTACAGGCTGTGGACTCTGTTTCCCCAAGCTTGACCGCCAAAACCTCTTCCTCTAGCTAGAAAGGATTGAGACCTAAAAGAATTGAACACCAGATCAGAGTAATTTCTTGTGACCGGTGGCGTAGTTCTGGGATATGTGGTAGGCAGAAAAGTAGATTTTCCAGCTATTGCTTGTGAAATCCACTTGTCTAATTCTGAACCATATAAAGCCTCCCCTACAAAGGGGATCGCCTCAACTGCCTTCTTGGAATCTGAGTGCACTTGCCATTCCCTGAGCCACAGAATCCTTTTGGCCAATATCGCAGAAGCTGAGATGTGTGACGCTATCCTGCTAGCATCCTTTGTAGCTTGGCAAATGTACGTGGCCGACTCCCGGATATGCTCCGCTAGTCAAACTATTTCTTCCTGGCTGTTATCCAGTTTGACCAGCCCATGCTACAATAGCCTTATTTACCCAGGCACTGATAATCGTAGGTCTTTGTGATGCTCCTGCAGCCACAAAGATAGATTTTACTATCTTACGATCTGACACATCCTTTAGCGTAGTCACGTTTTGTATAGGTAATATTGTCTTCTTTGACAGTCTAGCCAGGGAGGCGTCCACAATCGGCGGGACCTCCCACTTTGACATAACACCCTTAGGCAGTGGGTAATTAGCCGTAAACCTTTTGGGAATCTGGAAGCGTCTATCTGGCTGCTTCCATGCTTCACCCATTTGATCCTGGAGAATCTGAGGGATCGGAAAAACTGCTGTTTGCGGTTTCTGAGACTCAAATAGATCAAAGAAGTTAAAGACCTGTTTTACCATTTCAATAAGGGAATCTAACCCCTTGACCTCAGAATCCTCCTCCTGAGAACTGACATCAATTTTCGCCTCTACTGACTCTCCCTCCTCATCTATGAGACCCTCCTCCTCTTCTGACTCTTCTTGCAGGATAGGGAGGGGTGTCTTTACCGCTTCACGCATATTCTTTTCTACCTGTGCTGGTGGAGCTACACTAATTAGTAGAGATGAGCGGGTTCGGTTCTCAGAGAACCGAACCCTTCCGAACTTCACGTCTCGAGCCCGGATCCGAGTCAGGCTCGGATTTTCCCGCCTGACTCGGAAACCCGAACGCGGCAAAACATCATCATCCCGCTGTCGGATTCTCGCGGGATTTGGATTCCATATATAGAGCCGCCATTCGCGGCCATTTTCACTCCAGTCTCAGAGAGTGTATTGAGAGGACGTGTCCGCAGTGTTAAGTAGAGATGAGCGCCTGAAATTTTTCGGGTTTTGTGTTTTGGTTTTGGGTTCGGTTCCGCGGCCGTGTTTTGGGTTCGACCGCGTTTTGGCAAAACCTCACCGAATTTTTTTTGTCGGATTCGGGTGTGTTTTGGATTCGGGTGTTTTTTTCAAAAAACCCTAAAAAACAGCTTAAATCATAGAATTTGGGGGTAATTTTGATCCCAAAGTATTATTAACCTCAAAAAACATAATTTACACTCATTTTCAGCCTATTCTGAACACATCACACCTCACAATATTATTTTTAGTCCTAAAATTTGCACCGAGGTCGCTGTGTGAGTAAGATAAGCGACCCTAGTGGCCGACACAAACACCGGGCCCATCTAGGAGTGGCACTGCAGTGTCACGCAGGATGTCCCTTCCAAAAAACCCTCCCCAAACAGCACATGACGCAAAGAAAAAAAGAGGCGCAATGAGGTAGCTGACTGTGTGAGAAAGATAAGCGACCCTAGTGGCCGACACAAACACCGGGCCCATCTAGGAGTGGCACTGCAGTGTCACGCAGGATGTCCCTTCCAAAAAACCCTCCCCAATCAGCACATGATGCAAAGAAAAAGAAAAGAAAAAAGAGGTGCAAGATGGAATTATCCTTGGGCCCTCCCACCCACCCTTATGTTGTATAAACAAAACAGGACATGCACACTTTAACCAACCCATCATTTCAGTGACAGGGTCTGCCACACGACTCTGACTGATATGACGGGTTGGTTTGGACCCCCCCCAAAAAAGAAGCAATTAATCTCTCCTTGCACAAACTGGCTCTACAGAGGCAAGATGTCCACCTCATCTTCACCCTCCGATATATCACCGTGTACATCCCCCTCCTCACAGATTATCAATTCGTCCCCACTGGAATCCACCATCTCAGCTCCCTGTGTACTTTGTGGAGGCAATTGCTGCTGGTCAATGTCTCCGCGGAGGAATTGATTATAATTCATTTTAATGAACATCATCTTCTCCACATTTTCTGGATGTAACCTCGTACGCCGATTGCTGACAAGGTGAGCGGCGGCACTAAACACTCTTTCGGAGTACACACTTGTGGGAGGGCAACTTAGGTAGAATAAAGCCAGTTTGTGCAAGGGCCTCCAAATTGCCTCTTTTTCCTGCCAGTATAAGTACGGACTGTGTGACGTGCCTACTTGGATGCGGTCACTCATATAATCCTCCACCATTCTATCAATGTTGAGAGAATCATATGCAGTGACAGTAGACGACATGTCCGTAATCGTTGTCAGGTCCTTCAGTCCGGACCAGATGTCAGCATCAGCAGTCGCTCCAGACTGCCCTGCATCACCGCCAGCGGGTGGGCTCGGAATTCTGAGCCTTTTCCTCGCACCCCGAGTTGCGGGAGAATGTGAAGGAGGAGATGTTGACAGGTCGCGTTCCGCTTGACTTGACAATTTCGTCACCAGCAGGTCTTTCAACCCCAGCAGACCTGTGTCTGCCGGAAAGAGAGATCCAAGGTAGGCTTTAAATCTAGGATCGAGCACGGTGGCCAAAATGTAGTGCTCTGATTTCAACAGATTGACCACCCGTGAATCCTTGTTAAGCGAATTAAGGGCTGCATCCACAAGTCCCACATGCCTAGCGGAATCGCTCCGTGTTAGCTCCTTCTTCAATGCCTCCAGCTTCTTCTGCAAAAGCCTGATGAGGGGAATGACCTGACTCAGGCTGGCAGTGTCTGAACTGACTTCACGTGTGGCAAGTTCAAAGGGCATCAGAACCTTGCACAACGTTGAAATCATTCTCCACTGCACTTGAGACAGGTGCATTCCATCTCCTATATCGTGCTCAATTGTATAGGCTTGAATGGCCTTTTGCTGCTCCTCCAACCTCTGAAGCATATAGAGGGTTGAATTCCACCTCGTTACCACTTCTTGCTTCAGATGATGGCAGGGCAGGTTCAGTAGTTTTTGGTGGTGCTCCAGTCTTCTGTACGTGGTGCCTGTACGCCGAAAGTGTCCCGCAATTTTTCTGGCCACCGACAGCATCTCTTGCACGCCCCTGTCGTTTTTTTAAAAATTCTGCACCACCAAATTCAAGGTATGTGCAAAACATGGGACGTGCTGGAATTTGCCCATATTTAATGCACACACAATATTGCTGGCGTTGTCCGATGCCACAAATCCACAGGAGAGTCCAATTGGGGTAAGCCATTCCGCGATGATCTTCCTCAGTTGCCGTAAGAGGTTTTCAGCTGTGTGCGTATTCTGGAAAGCGGTGATACAAAGCGTAGCCTGCCTAGGAAAGAGTTGGCGTTTGCGAGATGCTGCTACTGGTGCCGCCGCTGCTGTTCTTGCGGCGGGAGTCCATACATCTACCCAGTGGGCTGTCACAGTCATATAGTCCTGACCCTGCCCTGCTCCACTTGTCCACATGTCCGTGGTTAAGTGGACATTGGGTACAACTGCATTTTTTAGGACACTGGTGAGTCTTTTTCTGACGTCCGTGTACATTCTCGGTATCGCCTGCCTAGAGAAGTGGAACCTAGATGGTATTTGGTAACGGGGGCACACTGCCTCAATAAATTGTCTAGTTCCCTGTGAACTAACGGCGGATACCGGACGCACGTCTAACACCAACATAGTTGTCAAGGACTCAGTTATCCGCTTTGCAGCAGGATGACTGCTGTGATATTTCATCTTCCTCGCAAAGGACTGTTGAACAGTCAATTGCTTACTGGAAGTAGTACAAGTGGGCTTACGACTTCCCCTCTGGGATGACCATCGACTCCCAGCGGCAACAACAGCAGCGCCAGCAGCAGTAGGCGTTACACGCAAGGATGCATCGGAGGAATCACAGGCAGGAGAGGACTCGTCAGACTTGCCAGTGACATGGCCTGCAGGACTATTGGCATTCCTGGGGAAGGAGGAAATTGACACTGAGGGAGTTGGTGGGGTGGTTTGCGTGAGCTTGGTTACAAGAGGAAGGGATTTACTGGTCAGTGGACTGCTTCCGCTGTCACCCAAAGTTTTTGAACTTGTCACTGACTTATTATGAATGCGCTGCAGGTGACGTATAAGGGAGGATGTTCCGAGGTGGTTAACGTCCTTACCCCTACTTATTACAGCTTGACAAAGGGAACACACGGCTTGACACCTGTTGTCCGCATTTCTGGTGAAATACCTCCACACCGAAGAGCTGATTTTTTTGGTATTTTCACCTGGCATGTCAACGGCCATATTCCTCCCACGGACAACAGGTGTCTCCCCGGGTGCCTGACTTAAACAAACCACCTCACCATCAGAATCCTCCTGGTCAATTTCCTCCCCAGCGCCAGCAACACCCATATCCTCCTCATCCTGGTGTACTTCAACACTGACATCTTCAATCTGACTATCAGGAACTGGACTGCGGGTGCTCCTTCCAGCACTTGCAGGGGGCATGCAAATAGTGGAAGGCGCATGCTCTTCACGTCCAGTGTTGGGAAGGTCAGGCATCGCAAACGACACAATTGGACTCTCCTTGTGGATTTGGGATTTCAAAGAACGCACAGTTCTTTGCGGTGCTTTTGCCAGCTTGAGTCTTTTCAGTTTTCTAGCGAGAGGCTGAGTGCTTCCATCCTCATGTGAAGCTGAACCACTAGCCATGAACATAGGCCAGGGCCTCAGCCGTTCCTTGCCACTCCGTGTGGTAAATGGCATATTGGCAAGTTTACGCTTCTCCTCCGACAATTTTATTTTAGGTTTTGGAGTCCTTTTTTTTCTGATATTTGGTGTTTTGGATTTGACATGCTCTGTACTATGACATTGGGCATCGGCCTTGGCAGACGACGTTGCTGGCATTTCATCGTCTCGGCCATGACTAGTGGCAGCAGCTTCAGCACGAGGTGGAAGTGGATCTTGATCTTTCCCTAATTTTGGAACCTCAACTTTTTTGTTCTCCATATTTTATAGGCAGAACTAAAAGGCACCTCAGGTAAACAATGGAGATGGATGGATTGGATACTAGTATACAATTATGGACGGACTGCCACGGTTAGGTGGTATAAAAAAACCACGGTTAGGTGGTATATATTATAATAATAATACAATTATGGATGGACGGACTGCCTGCCGACTGCCGACACAGAGGTAGCCACAGCCGTGAACTACCGCACTGTACACTGGTTGATAAAGAGATAGTAGTATACTCGTAACAACTAGTATGACACTATGACGACGGTATAAAGAAAGAAAAAAAAATACCACAGTTAGGTGGTATATATTATAATAATAATACAATTATGGATGGACGGACTGCCTGCCGACTGCCGACACAGAGGTAGCCACAGCCGTGAACTACCGCACTGTACACTGGTTGATAAAGAGATAGTAGTATACTCGTAACAACTAGTATGACACTATGACGACGGTATAAAGAATGAAAAAAAAACCACGGTTAGGTGGTATATATTATAATAATAATACAATTATGGATGGACGGACTGCCTGCCGAGTGCCGACACAGAGGTAGCCACAGCCGTGAACTACCGCACTGTACACTGGTTGATAAAGAGATAGTAGTATACTCGTAACAACTAGTATGACACTATGACGACGGTATAAAGAATGAAAAAAAAACCACGGTTAGGTGGTATATATTATAATAATAATACAATTATGGATGGACGGACTGCCTGCCGACTGCCGACACAGAGGTAGCCACAGCCGTGAACTACCGCACTGTACACTGGTTGATAAAGAGATAGTAGTATACTCGTAACAACTAGTATGACACTATGACGACGGTATAAAGAAAGAAAAAAAAATACCACAGTTAGGTGGTATATATTATAATAATAATACAATTATGGATGGACGGACTGCCTGCCGACTGCCGACACAGAGGTAGCCACAGCCGTGAACTACCGCACTGTACACTGGTTGATAAAGAGATAGTAGTATACTCGTAACAACTAGTATGACACTATGACGACGGTATAAAGAAAGAAAAAAAAATACCACAGTTAGGTGGTATATATTATAATAATAATACAATTATGGATGGACGGACTGCCTGCCGACTGCCGACACAGAGGTAGCCACAGCCGTGAACTACCGCACTGTACACTGGTTGATAAAGAGATAGTAGTATACTCGTAACAACTAGTATGACACTATGACGACGGTATAAAGAATGAAAAAAAAACCACGGTTAGGTGGTATATATTATAATAATAATACAATTATGGATGGACGGACTGCCTGCCGAGTGCCGACACAGAGGTAGCCACAGCCGTGAACTACCGCACTGTACACTGGTTGATAAAGAGATAGTAGTATACTCGTAACAACTAGTATGACACTATGACGACGGTATAAAGAATGAAAAAAAAACCACGGTTAGGTGGTATATATTATAATAATAATACAATTATGGATGGACGGACTGCCTGCCGACTGCCGACACAGAGGTAGCCACAGCCGTGAACTACCGCACTGTACACTGGTTGATAAAGAGATAGTAGTATACTCGTAACAACTAGTATGACACTATGACGACGGTATAAAGAAAGAAAAAAAAATACCACAGTTAGGTGGTATATATTATAATAATAATACAATTATGGATGGACGGACTGCCTGCCGACTGCCGACACAGAGGTAGCCACAGCCGTGAACTACCGCACTGTACACTGGTTGATAAAGAGATAGTAGTATACTCGTAACAACTAGTATGACACTATGACGACGGTATAAAGAATGAAAAAAAAACCACGGTTAGGTGGTATATATTATAATAATAATACAATTATGGATGGACGGACTGCCTGCCGACTGCCGACACAGAGGTAGCCACAGCCGTGAACTACCGCACTGTACACTGGTTGATAAAGAGATAGTAGTATACTCGTAACAACTAGTATGACACTATGACGACGGTATAAAGAAAGAAAAAAAATACCACAGTTAGGTGGTATATATTATAATAATAATACAATTATGGATGGACGGACTGCCTGCCGACTGCCGACACAGAGGTAGCCACAGCCGTGAACTACCGCACTGTACACTGGTTGATAAAGAGATAGTAGTATACTCGTAACAACTAGTATGACACTATGACGACGGTATAAAGAAAGAAAAAAAAATACCACAGTTAGGTGGTATATATTATAATAATAATACAATTATGGATGGACGGACTGCCTGCCGACTGCCGACACAGAGGTAGCCACAGCCGTGAACTACCGCACTGTACACTGGTTGATAAAGAGATAGTAGTATACTCGTAACAACTAGTATGACACTATGACGACGGTATAAAGAATGAAAAAAAAACCACGGTTAGGTGGTATATATTATAATAATAATACAATTATGGATGGACGGACTGCCTGCCGACTGCCGACACAGAGGTAGCCACAGCCGTGAACTACCGCACTGTACACTGGTTGATAAAGAGATAGTAGTATACTCGTAACAACTAGTATGACACTATGACGACGGTATAAAGAATGAAAAAAAAACCACGGTTAGGTGGTATATATTATAATAATAATACAATTATGGATGGACGGACTGCCTGCCGACTGCCGACACAGAGGTAGCCACAGCCGTGAACTACCGCACTGTACACTGGTTGATAAAGAGATAGTAGTATACTCGTAACAACTAGTATGACACTATGACGGTATAAAGAATGAAAAAAAAACCACGGTTAGGTGGTATATATTATAATAATAATACAATTATGGATGGACGGACTGCCTGCCGACTGCCGACACAGAGGTAGCCACAGCCGTGAACTACCGCACTGTACACTGGTTGATAAAGAGATAGTAGTATACTCGTAACAACTAGTATGACACTATGACGACGGTATAAAGAAAGAAAAAAAAATACCACGGTTAGGTGGTATATATTGTAATACAATTATGGATGGACGGACTGCCTGCCGAGTTCCGACTGCCGACACAGAGGTAGCCACAGCCGTGAACTACCGCACTGTACTGTGTCTGCTGCTAATATAGACTGGTTGATAAAGAGATAGTATACAATACATACAACAATATACTACTATACTGGTGGTCAGGCACTGGTCACCACTAGTCACACTGGCAGTGGCACTCCTGCAGCAAAAGTGTGCACTGTTTAATTTTAAATTAATATAATATTATGTACTCCTAGGGGCTCCTGCTATAACAACCTGCAGTGCTCCCCAGTCTCCCCCACAATTATTATAAGCTTTGCCTTTTATACATTGATGTGCAGCACACTGGGCTGAGCTGAGTGCACACAGACTGAGTCACACTGTGTGACTGGCTGCTGCTGTGTATCGTTTTTTTTCAGGCAGAGAACGGATATAGCAGAGAACGGATATATTATATTAAAATAAATAAAAGTTAACTAACAACAACTGCACTGGTCACTGTGGTAAACTCTGTCTGACTCTGCACAATCTCTCTCTCTCTTCTAATCTAATTTCTAATGGAGAGGACGCCAGCCACGTCCTCTCCCTATCAATCTCAATGCACGTGTGAAAATGGCGGCGACGCGCGGCTCCTTATATAGAATCCGAGTCTCGCGAGAATCCGACAGCGTCATGATGACGTTCGGGCGCGCTCGGGTTAACCGAGCAAGGCGGGAGGATCCGAGTCTGCTCGGACCCGTAAAAAAAACATGAAGTTCGTGCGGGTTCGGTTTCAGAGAAACCGAACCCGCTCATCTCTAGTGTTAAGTGTCTGTGTGGGGGCGGGAAAGTGGGGTGGCGAGTCTTGTGCTGTGTTGTGCTGCTCAGTCCAGTCCAGTGTAGTCAGTGTATTGTGCTGCATCAGTCCAGCCAGTCACAGTGTTGGTGTCCTCTGCTGTCATATATCCAGTGTAGCTGTATAAAGTGGTGCTGTGTTGTGCTGTCCAGTCCAGTGTAGTCAGTGTATTATGCTGCATCAGTCCAGTCAGTCACAGTGTTGGTGTCCTCTGTTGCCATATATCCAGTGTAGCTGTATAAAGTGGTGTTGTGTTGTGCTGCATCAGACCAGTGGTAGTGTCCTGTCCATCAGTCATTCCAGTGACGATATACTCTGCTGCTATATGTCCACTGCTGCCGTATAATAATTATTATAACAACAACAACAACAACCACAAGTCCCTTACAGTGTTGTTGTGTTGTGCTGCATCAGACCAGTGGTAGTGTCCTGTCCATCAGTCATTACAGTGACAATATATGCTGCTGCTATATGTCCACTGCTACCATATAATAATTATAACAACAATTACAAGTCCCTTACAGTGTTGTTGTGTTGTGCTGCATCAGACTAGTGGTAGTGTCCTGTCCATCAGTCATTCCAGTCATTCCTGTACCGCATATTGTCTTATATAACTCCCGAAAAATAATGGAGAACAAAAATGTTGAGGATAAAATAGGGAAAGATCAAGAAGAACCACTTCCTCCTAGTGCTGAAGCTGCTGCCACTAGCCATGACATAGACGATAAAATGCCATCAACGTCGTCTGCCAAGGCAGATGCCCAATGTGATAGTAGAGGGCATGTAAAATCCAAAAGCCAAAGTTCAGTAAAAAGAACCAAAAAAAGAAATTTAAATCGTCTGAGGAGAAACGTAAACTTGCCAATATGCCATTTAAGACACGGAGTGGCAAGGAACGACTGAGGCCCTGGCCTATATTCATGGCTAGTGGTTCAGCTTCACATGACGATGTAAGCCCTCATCCTCCCGCTAGAAAAATGAAAAGAGTTAAGCTGGAAAGAGCACAGAAAAGAACTGTGCGTTCTGAGATGGTATCACAAATCCCGAAGGAGAGTCCAATTGTGTCGGCGGTTGCGATGCCTCACCTTCCCAACACTGGACGGGAAGAGGTGGCTCCTTCAACCATTTGCACACCCCCTGCAAGTGCTGGAAGGAGCACCCACAGTCCAGTTCCTGATATTCAAATTGAAGAAGTCACTGTTGAAGTACACCAGGATGAGGATATGGGTGTTTCTGGCGCTGAGGAGGAAGTTGACAATGAGAATTCTGATGGTGATGTGGTTTGTTTAAGTCAGGCACCAGGGGAGACACCTGTTGTCCGTGGGATGAAGAAGCCCATTGTGATGCCTGGGCAAACTACTAAAAAATAATGTGTGAAAAATGAGCGCTTCAATCAATAGTGCAGCTTTAATCACTAGGGTGGTTACTGTCACCCTCAAGAATAGATAAACAGAGTCTGGTGTTTGTGATTATGCGCACCACTGGGGTAATCAAACTGAATACCGTATCACGGCTACAACCATCTATAGTCTCTGTCCAAATGTCCAAAGACACGTCTTCTCAGGGTCAGAGGATGATTATTCGTCAAATTATTCTGCTTCAAATCTTCCTTCCTGGTAGTGTGACTGTATTTGCATGTAAGGAATCCACACTCATCCCAAAATAAAAGGAAAATTAATATAATAGTGAAGTATGTTTTAATTAGCAAAATTTTAAAACATGTTAATAAGTTTCATAATGTAAATATCCACCACTAATACAGAGCCCGTACCAGATTTTGTAGGGTGTCAATTGTGCCCACCCTAAATCAGCATAAAAGTTATCGATACCCTCCCGGGTTATATAAGGTACCGGATCGATGCTGGGCTTCCACAAACAACTTGGCCGGCAGTCTGGTCACCGACGCGTTTCTGCTCCCCTTGGAGTCTTTTTCAAGGTGTGTGGTGATCTAAAGTCCAATGGGTTTATATACCCTAAGGTCCATTCTGATAGGTTTGGCTCAGACTCTGCCTTTTTTGCCCATTATTAGTGTTCAATATACAATACATTTTATATATACATTTACTACATCATTTATATACCTTTACATTCCATTTATTAGTTGAAATTTATAAGAAAACTTCTATAACATAATGAATGAATCCCGGTATGCGTGTCATCTCACTTGGAATGCACATCACTTCCGGGTATGCTGACCGGAAGTGACACGCTTTTGGTGTGGGCCAATCGCGGCCGGTGATTATGTGTACTACAGTGTCTCCCCGACTACTACGTTTCTCGTGTGTGGACCGCAGTGATTTAATCGCTGCCATACGTGTACTTGGAAGCGGACATAAGTCAAACACAGTACTTTCCATGTATAGGGGGTAATTCTGAGTTGATCGCAGCAGGAACTTTGTTAGCAGTTGGGCAAAACCATGTGCACTGCAGGGGAGGCAGATATAACATGTGCAGAGAGAGATAGATTTGGGTGTGGTGAGTTCAATATGCACTCTAAATTGCAGTGTAAAAATAAAGCAGCCAGTATTTACCCTGCACAGAAACAAAATAACCCACCCAAATCTAACTCTCTCTGCAAATGTTATATCTGCCCCCCCCCTCCCCCCTCAGTGCACATGGTTTTGCCCAAGGATTAATTCTTCATTTATAAATACTTCATAGACAATGCCTCATGTGTGTGGGTCGCAGCATATTTCTATGCTACCATTCACAACGCGGAAGCTGATGTGCGCTACCACCGGCATTTGACCGCAATATTTCAGGTCCATGGAACGCACAACGAGAATGTGCGTAACATAAAATTAAGATCTGGGGATTAATTCATAAAATATTACACTTCTAAGCAATAACACTCTAATAAAGAGATCCCCGGATTATATCGCTCACTAAAACAATAAAAGTGAGACAATGGTAATTCTAATCAAAGGGTCCCCTCATTATACAATGTTGAGGCATGTTAAACAATGACAATAAAACTTAATCCAGTTGTCTAAAAATGCATGATATACCATAGACTAAACTACCAAAAAAGCCTCCTCTTCGGTGTGGAATTAATTCTCCACAAATCCGGACAACAGGTGTCAAGCCATCTGTCAATGTGTAACAAGTAGGAGTAAGGATGTTAACCACCTAGGAACATCCTCCCTTATACGTCACCCGCTGCGCATTTATCAGAAGTCAGTGTCAAGTTGTGAAACTTTGGGTAAGAGTGTAAGCAGTCCACTGACACCTAAATCCCTTCTTCCTCCTGTACCCAAGCTCCTGCAAGCCACACCACCAACTCCCTCAACATCAATTTTCTCCTCAGTCAGGAACGTCAGTAGTCTTGCAGACCATGTCACTGTCAAGACTGAGGAGTCCTCTCCTAACCGGGATTCCTCCGTAGGATCCTTGAGTGGTATGCCTGCTGTTGCTGCCACTGCTGTTGTTACTGCTCGGAGTTGATCGTCATCCCAGAGGGGAAGTCGGAAGACCACTTGTACTATTTCAACTAAGCAATTGACTGTCCAACAGTCCTTTGTGAGGAAGATGAAATATGGCAGCAGTCATCCTTTTGCAAAGCGGATAACTGAGGCCTTGACAGCTATGTTGGTGTTAGACGTGCATCCGGTATCCACCATTAGTTCAGTGGGTCTTAGAGAACTGTTTGAGGTACTGTGTCCCCGGTATCAAATCCCATCTAGGTTCCACTTCTCTAGGCAGGTGATACCGAGAATATACACAGACGTCAGAAAAAGAGTCACCAGTGTCCTACAAAATGCGGTTGAACCCAGTGTCCACTTAACAACGGACATGTGGACAAGTTGAACAGGGCAGACTAAGGACTATATGACTGTAACAGCCCACTGGGTAGATGTATGGCCTCCCGCAGCAACAACAGCAGCAGACCCAGTAACAGCATCTCGCAAACGCCAACTCGTTCCTAGGCAGGCTACGCTATGTATCACCGCTTTCCTTAAGAGGCACACAGCTGACAACCTCTTATGGAAACTGAGGAACATAATCGCAGAATGGCTTACCCCAATTGGACTCTCCTGGGGATTTGTGATTTGCAAAAGCAGCTGGATAAATTGAAGGAGGAGCTAAGACGGAACGATTCCGCAAAGTATGTGGGACTTGTGGATGGAGCCCTTCATTCGCTTTGCCAGGATTCAAGGGTGGTCAATCTGTTGAAATCAGAGCACTACATTTTGGCCACCATGCTCGATCCTAGGTTTAAAGCCTACATTGTATCTCTCTTTCCAGCAGACACAAGTTTGCAGAGGTTCAAATACCTGCTGGTTAGTAAATTGTCAACTCAAGCAGAACGTGACCCATCAACAGCTCGTCCTTCAATTTCTCTTGCCACTGGGGCTGCAAGGAAAAGGATAAGATTTCCTAGCCCACCCGCTGGCGGTGATGCAGGGCAGTCAGGAGCGAAAGCTGACATCTGGTCCGGACTGAAGGACCTGCCAACGATTACTGATATGTCTACTGTCACTGCATATGATTCTGTCACCATTGAAAGAATGGTGGAGGATTATATGAGTGACAGCATCCAAGTAGGCATGCCAGACAGTACATATGTATACTGGCAGAAAAAAGAGGCAATTTGGAGGCCCTTGCACAAACAGGCTTTATTTTACCTAAGTTGCCCCACCTCAAGTGTGTACTCCGAAAGAGTGTTTAGTGCAGCCGGTAACCTTGTCAGCGATTGGCGTAGGAGGTTACTTCCACTAAATGTGGAGATGATGATGTTGATCGAAATGAATTAAAAAAATTCCTCTGGGAAGACCTTTACCAGCAATTTCCTCCAGAAAGTACACAGGGACCTGTGATGGTGGATTCCAGAGGGTACGAATTAATACTCTGTGAGGAGGATGTACACAGTGAAAGGGGTGAGGAATTGGAGGATGAGGATGAGGTGGACATCTTGCCTCTGTAGAGCCAGTTTGTGCAAGGAGAGATTGATTGCTTCTTTTTTGGTGGGGGCCCAAACCAACCAGTCATTTCAGCCACAGTCGTGTGGCAGACCCTGTCGCTGAAATGACTGGTTTGTTAGTGTGCATGTCCGGTTTATACAACATAAGGGTGGGTGGGAGGGCCCAAGGACAATTCCATCTTGCACCTCTTTTTCTTCTTTGAATCATGTGCTGTTTGGGGACAATTTTTTTTGTTGTGCAATCCTGTCTGTAACTGCAGTGCCACTCCTAGATGGTAATAGAAAAAGTGAGAACTCCAGTGCGCAATTAAGACCAGAGATGCAGCCCAAATGAGTATAACAAAAGTGTACATCCAAAACACTGAGATCAAATGGTATAGACAAAGTGTTACACACACATGTGGCGCTCAAAGGACAACTTATTCCACCATATGTCAGAAATAATACTGAGACGATAATCACCCTAGGTATTCCAGATGATAATGGTCCACAGTTTCTGTAATAGACCTAGAAAATAGTGACCACCTCCACACAATGGTTATTGGCGGTTGGACACAAAGACAAAAAGAAAATATATAGTGCAGTGATCCTTTTTCAATTATTGGATTTAATCAACTGATACACTTACAAACACACGAATATATATCAGCATTTCACAGATGATTCCACTGGTACAAGATGATGGCTTTCAGGTGAATCTTAGCATGAAGAAGGCTTAAATCTGTAAGACAGAATGTGCTTGCCTCCACATAGTGTATATAGGAGCGCAAGTAAAAAATATATGGTGCAGTAGTCTTTGTAAAAAAAACACAAATTTAATACAAGATGCACTTACAAACATGAAAGATTCAAAAACATGGTACAACAATCCAAAAGAAGGCATAGCAGCTCAGCAAACAGCACACAAACCCACGGGTCCCAAAAGAAGATCTCTGGATCCGGATACAGGAGATCAAAAAGACCCTCAGAGCGGTTGCTGTGGAGCTGCCAGGTTCCCTTGTGGGCAGAAGTTTGGAAGAACAAGCACTTAACGCGTTTCTGACTTAAAAGTCCTTCGTCAGAAGTGTAGCATGTTCCTCCCTGTGATCCTATTTATGTCCTAGATGGGCCAGGTGTTTGTGCCGCACACTTGTGTCGCTTAGCTTGGCCATCCAGCTACCTCATTGCACCTCTTTTTCTTCTGTGCATCATGTGCTGTTTGGGGCCTATTTTTTAAATCTGCCATCCTGTCTGCCACTGCAGTGCCACTATTAGATGGGCCAGGTGTTTGTGCCGCACACTTGTGTCGTTTAGCTTGGCCATCCAGCTACCTAATTGCACCTCTTTTTCTTCTTTGCATCATGTGCTGTTTGGGGACTAGTTTTTGAATAGTGCCATCGTGTCTGCAACTGCAGTGCCACTCCTAGATGGGCCAGGTGTTTGTGCCGCACACTTGTGTCACTTAGCTTAGTCATACAGCCACCTCAGTGCAACTTTTAGGCCTAAAAACAATATCGTGAGGTGTGAGGTGTTCAGAATAGACTGGAAATGAGTGGAAATGAATGCTATTGAGGTTAATAATACAGTAGGAGCAAAATTACCCCCAATTTCTGTGATTTTAGCTGTTTTTATGTTTTTTTCAAAAATCATCCAGATCCAAAACCAAAACACGAAAGGGTGGTTTTGGCAAAACCAAGCCAAAACCAAAACACGAAAGTGGAATTAGAACCAAAACCAAAACACGAAAAGTGCCAACCACACATCTCTACAATTAGGAATTCCTCCATATTCTTGGAAAAACACGCAGCCCATTCTAAATGTTGCTTGCGGGATTCTGCCATTTCCCTAGAAATATCCGCCAGGGCATGTTCCCATGACCCAGACGGCCCACTGCTCCCAGGTTGAACGTCCATTCCCAAACATGTGTCGCACACCCAAGAGTTGCCAACATTAGTGCTCTTTTTTCACATTTTGAGCATATATAGCAAGCCTTTGTGGTCTTGGTTGGTGCTTTAGGCATGCTAAAGACACACACACACACACACACACACACACACACACACACACACACACACACACACACACACACACCGATCAGCAGTACTTTCTTCCTATCAGAGTAGGAAAAGAAAGACCGTAGGGATATAGGGAGCAATGAAACATGGGAGTCACACAGCTGGAAATATATATATATATATATATATATATATATATATATATATGTAGAAATAATAGGCACTCCAAAATGAATGAAAATAACCACGGTGCCCTCCTCAAATAGAATATATGCACAAAGGTCCCCTTGATGGGAATGTGGCAATCCCCCCAATGGCAAACAGGAGCCAGGCGGCACTCGTTGGATTTGATTAACAAAAGTTATGTATTAAAGGTGGCAAAAAGCATGGTGAACAACTGACGTTTCAACGCCACGCAGGGCGTTTTTTTCAAGGTGACATGCTGTGAATAAAACAATGTGGAGGATTGCCACATTCCCAACCAGGTGACCTTTGTGCACATATATATATATATATATATATATATATTGTGACAGGAACACTGGAATAGTGTTTGGGGGCAGGTATGTTTGCCCCAGGTTTTTGTCTTACATGTTTTAGAAAAAAAGAAACTTCCAGGAAAATGTTTGTTTTGTCAGAAGCTTTTCAGTCTGTTGGAAAAGCTGGATAAGGGTCCTGGGAGAGAGAGGGGGGGGGGGGGGCAAGTTCCAGCCATTGTGCCCAGTTCGGGTCTTTGGCCTTACAGAGGGCTAATCAGGGCTTCCAGCTGTGTAAGAGTGTTATAGGGCTGCTAGCCTGATCAGTGTGTGGAGACTGCCTGGGGAGAAACTGCAGAATCTCTGTGAGGGAAACCTGCGTTCTTATACAAGTGAGCCACACAGTACTTACTGGAAAAACTCTGTGTTTTGTTTAGAGACAGTCAGGTACATCTTGTGTATAGTTAGTGCCGGACAGGCAAGGCATTTTCTTTTGATGATTATGTTTATTATCTGCTTAATAAAACTGGTTGCGGCCAATTGCACCATAAAACTGGACTTGCATGGTCTCTCAGCTGCTGCACAGCCCCAGGAGACGGCGCCTGTTCCCCTACAGTGTTACATGTTGGTGGAGAATGCGAGCATTCCGTTCTGTGCATAAGTGAAAGCCGCAGCTTTATGAGACCTGCAGAAAACTGTGGTTTATGCAGATACAGCCCAGTGTGAAGTTGCTGAGATTCACCCCTGAAGATTCAATATATGTCCTGGGTGAAAGCAGCTACAAAGCCGCCTGAAAAACCTGTTGACATGGATGAACTTCTTAAGGCCTTGCTGCAAGCTACAGCGGCTCAGCAGGAGGCCAACAGACAACAGCAGGTGGCAATTGAGGAAATAGGAGACTACAGCAGGTAGCCATTGTGGAGAATAGGAGACTACAGCAGGTGGCTCTTGATGAACTTTACAGGCAACAGCGACAGGATAGAGAAGCCTTAACAGAAGTGGTGCAGAGCCTTGCAGCATGGACTGGAGATGTCGCCGCCAGTGCTCTGACCAGCTCTAGTTCCATACGGGCCAGACACTTCCTGCAGAAAATGACGGAGGCTGATGATGTGGAGGCATATATGACCACGTTTGAGAGGACTGCCGAGCGTGAGAAGTGGCCTAAAGCATAATGGGCCAGTCTGCCAGCATATTTTCTTTCGGGTGAGCCCCAAAAAGCATACTTTGATTTAAGCCCTGCCGAGGCTCGGGACTATGGAAAACTAAAAACTGAGATCCTGACCTGCCTGGGAGTCATGCTGTCAGTACGGGCACAACGTTGGGTGTATGCCATGGAGAAGCCTCCTCCCTCACAGATGCATGACCTTATTCACACAACTAAAAAATGGTTACAGCCAGAGACATTAACTGGTCCCCAGATGGTTGAAAGAGTCATCATGGACCACTATTTGAGATCTTTGTCCATGGTCCTGCGCAAGTGGGTGAGCCTTGGGAATCCGGATACAGCTGACCAGTTAGTGGACATGGTAGAGAGGTATCTGGCGGCAGAGGAACTACTGATGACTACCCAGCAACCCCTAGATCCTCGCCAGCGCCCTTCAGTAAAGACTGATAAGACTTCCGTGGGAAAACGTTGCTGGGCGGTTAAGAGAACGAAAACTGGAGAGACTGTAAATACTGGCCCTGGAGACAGGCCAATGGGGCTATAAAGGTCTCCGCTGCCCAAACGAGTTGATAATCGTGTGTTTAAATGTTTTAGGTGTGGTATGCCAGGTCATGTTGTTGCCAATTGCCCAGTCACGCAAGAACCCATGCAATGTGATGCTGCCTTTGAATGTCGCAAAATGTCTTTCTTTGCTAGGTTAGCCTGTACTGTTGTACCTTCACCTGAGCTGTAAAAATAAATGTGTGTAGTGTCCCTAGATGGTAACCGGGTAGAGGCGTTGCTTGATTCAGGAAGTTTAGTTACCCTCGTGAAAGCTGGGTTAGTGAACCCCTTAAGGGCCCAGCAAATAACTATTGGGGTAACTTGCATACATGGGGGTACCCAACACTATGTCTCTGCTGAAGTGAATATAGAAACCTTTTGTAGGTCAGCAAAAGTTAAAGCAGGACTGGTCCCCACCTTGGTGCATGGGGCCATAATAAGGAGGAATTTTCCTCATTTTTGGAAATTGTGGGAATCCCATTTAGCAACAGGTGTGAGCAGTAAAGAGCCAGTTGACAATACCAGAGATTTTATGTCCGTACGTGTGTCCTCTGAACTTTCTGACCCTTTACCTTTTGCTAGTTTGACTGGGGAAGTGACAGATGGGGAGTCCAGTGAGGACCCTCTTGCTGGAAACAGAGACATAGTAGTTAGAGCTGAAAGTGTGCCTGACCTTGAGGTAAAGAAGGATCTGTTTGCGTCTGAACAGTTAAGGGATCCTACCTTAATAAAGGCTAGAGAGAATGTTATGTATATTAATGGGGAACCTGTGGTACCAGATGACAGGATTACGTATCCGCACATGGCCATCTGTAATGAGCTCTTGTACCAAATGGTCAAAAGGGGTGAGGATGTGGTGGAACAGCTGGTAGTTCCCCAGCTCTATAGGAGAACAGTGTTAGATTTAGCTCATAGTCCCGTTACCGCAGGACATTTAGGGGCAGAAAAAACCACTGAGAGAGTTTTACAAAGGTTCTTTTAGCCAGGGGTTTATAAAGAGGTGTCTGAATATTCTTCTTCCTGTCCTGAATGCCAGTATCATGCCCCGAGACCCCATTTCAGGAGCCCACTAGTTCCCATGCCTATTATAGAGGTCCCGTTTGACAGAATAGCCATGGATCTCGTGGGGCCCGTGTTAAAGTCTGCTCTGGGCCATCAGTATATCCTGGTAAATAATGGATTATGCCACTCGATATCCTGAGGCTGTCCCTTTACGCAATATCACAACTAAGGTGATAGCTAGGGAGCTGGTGCAGGTTTTTAGTAGGTTGGGAATAACAAAAGAAATCTTAACTTACCAAGGTACCCCAGTTATGTCGAGGGTCATGAAAGAATTGTGCAAATTATTTAAGGTCACTCACCTCAGGACATCCGTCTACCATCCCCAAACTGATGGGTTGGTAGAAAGGTTTAACAAAACATTAAAAAGTATGTTAAAAAAGGTTGTAGATAGAGATGGAAAAACTGGGATTGTTTGTTGCCATACTTGTTATTGGCCATCAGAGAAGTTCCCCAGTCCTCTACAGGGTTTTCTCCATTTGAGTTATTGTACTGTAGACACCCCAGAGGGCTGCTGGACATTGCCAAAGAGATGTGGGAAGGACAGCCCACTCCTTATAAAAGCATTATTGAACATGTAACACAAATGCAGGATAGGATTGCAGCCGTGGTACCTATTGTCAGAGAGCACATGGAACAGGCTCAAAGTGCTCAACAGAGGGTATATAACGGGAATGCCAGGGTACGGGAATTTGCTCCTGGAGACAGAGTTCTTGTTATGGTACCCACTGTGGAAAGTAAGTTTTTAGCTAAATGGCAGGGACCATTTGAGATCAGGGAAAAAGTGAATGAGGTTAACTATAAAGTATACCGGGGGGGGGGGGGGGCGTGGCCTGGTTGTTGTGGAGGGTGGCTGTGCATCTCCTCTGCTCCTGCAGGCATAGCCCTTTTATTGTTTTTTACCCCCCTTATCTGCCTCCTAAGTACTCCAGAAACCCCTCTGTGGCCTCTCCTGCCTAGCTGTTGGTGTTTGGGGGACCCGCGGAGTCGGGGAGCGCTTCTAATCGCTCCTGCGGATTGCGGCCTTTCCCCCAGACGGAAGCCGGGACCTGGAGTTTGGTGAAGGCCCGGACCGTCCTTCCGGAGGTGAGCCCCTGCCGTGCGTCGGCTGCTGGCAGACCCTGCCTTCGTCCTGCTGCCCTGCCCGGACCCCCTGTGCCCTACCAGGGGAGCGGTGAGCTGGACCTGTCTGCGGGGGTGAGTTCGCTCCACGTACGGAGCTCCGTCTGCTGCTCTTCCGGAGCCGCCGGGCCGCCTGCGTGTTTGCCTCCCCTGCTGCCTCCTTCCTCCCGGCTGCCGGAGTCCCGCGGCGCTGTGCGATCTGTCGCCCGGACTTCCCGGCCTCCTCTACAGCAGCCCGCTCGCCTCCTGCTCCTCTGCGCTGCAGGCTCCGCTGCTCCTTCTGTCCTCTGGTGCGCTGCTGCAGGATCCCCCGGTGCTGCCTGCGGCTCCTGCCTTAATAGCCATATAAACCCCTTTATTGTGGCTCACTCCCCTTCTTCCTGCAGGATACCATCAGGATACCATCCCTGTCACAGGGGTCAGGCTCGCGGAGCCGGGTTGCGGCCTATCACCTCTCCTGAAGCCGGGGACTCAATTTACCGCTCTATCCGGCTGGTGACACCCCCGGTGCAGCCTGGTTCCTCTCCCGCCCTGGATCCGCCGCGCGACCCCTCCGCTGTGATCAGAGCCGGCCATAGGCATAGGCAAACTAGGCAATTGCCTAGGGCATTTGATATGCCTAGGGGCATCAGCGGCTTCTGCTGATTAAAATGATATGCGGCATGCCTATATTCTGTGTGTAGTATTTCATATGCAGATACAGCCACAGTTTCACTCATATAGACATGCTGCATATCATTTTAATCAGCAGAAGCTGCTTATGCATGCTAGCCACATAGCAATGCAAATAAGATGCATTTTCATTAAAAAAAATTGCTGAACGTTAGCATTGAGGCAAGAATTATGAGGACACATCTGTATCCAAGCAGAGGCAGAGGTCACAGTGTTGGTGGCAGTGTGAGTGCTGTGTGCATGTGAGTGGGTTGGTTGTGCAGTAGTGATCAGAATATGTTTAAGGAGCATTATGTGTGTCATGTAAAAATGCATTAATAATGTGCAACATATGTGTAAGGGGCACTATGTGTGCCATTATGTGTATAAGGGCATTAATAATGTGCGGCATATGTGTAACAGGGTACTACTGTATGTGTGTCATTATGTGTATAGGGGCACTAATAATGTGCAGCAAATGTGTAGGGGGCACTATGTGTGTCATTATGTGTATAAGGGCATTAATAATGTGCAGCATATGTGTAAGGGACATTATGTGTAAAAGGGCATTAATAAAGGTTGTCATAATGTGTAAGGTGCATTATGTTTATAAGGACATTAATAATGTGTCTCTTATGTGTAAGGGGAATTACTGTGTGGCATTATGTGTATAAGGTGCTCTACTATGTGGCATTGCGTATAGAAAGGGCACTACTGTGTCGTCTAATGTGAATAAAGAGCAATAGCATGTGGTATAATGTGAATAAGGAGCAATTCAGTGTTATGTAATGTGAATAAGGGGCTCTACTGTGAGGAGTAACGTTTATAAGGTAAAGTGATACTACTGTGGGATGTAATATGAATTATGGACACTATCGCATGATCAAATGTGAATAAAGTTGCAGTACTGTGTGGCATATTTGGAATTGGGGTTACTATTGTGTGGCCATGCCCCTTGCCAGCAAAAACACACCCCTTTTTGGGCTGTGCGCCAAATGTCTGAACTGTTCCTATTTAAAATATAAGGGGTACAAACACCAAAATAAGGACTGCTATGGATGAGGGGTGGTGGTGCTGGGAAAGAGGTGCAAGGTCAGAGGCAGAACCAGCGGTGGTGCTAGAGGCACCAGCTAAAATCTTGCCTAGGGCATCATATTGGTTAGGGCCGGCTCTGGCTGTGATCCACTACCTGCAATCACCGGGGAGCCGTTCGCAGCACCGGCCCTGCCGCCAGCCAGTCTCTCCTCCCGCTGTCCGTACACGCAGGGAACTACAGGTACATACCCTCCTGGTGCCCCAGCTCCCCGCCGCGACGGCCATCTAGCCTGACTCCCTTTACACTGTGGACTGCCTTCTGGCTATAGCACTAAGGGGGGATTCTATGGAGTGGTGTTGACACAGCCTGCACCCTGTACACCTTTGCCTGATACAGTAGGCCGCACTCCTGCTGTCTCCCAGCACCCATTAAGCAGGACAGACCCTATTACAGACCCTGTGCTGTAGCTTCTACAGAAAACTCCCTCTGGTGGCTACCCTAGGAAAACCCACCTGAGATGTGCATCTCTGTTCAAATACAAGAAACCGATTGAATGCTTTTCTAACCCGCTGAGACGTCCCAGCAGTTTAGTGCTATAGATGTGTGCTACGCTAGGCTGCCGTTGCCATTGATACCGTAATGAACTGCTGATGCCAACCTACAGGGAGCTACACCGCTGAAGGCATTCTTATATGAGTTATGCAACCTTATTTCACCTCGTTATCTTGACCTTAATGAATCTAAGCTTCTTGATGCTGATTGAGTGATGCCCAGGTACAAGAAATCTTCTCAAAAGACCGGTACATCAACTCCGCGGGGGACCATGTCGCAGTCCGCTATGAGATCATTCTTACATTCCACCTCGCCCGCATTAACAGAAAACCCTTCTGCTTCAAACTCCCCCCTCTCCACGCCTGCCCCTCACCCATCCCCTCCAAGTGCGGACGTACCACATACCTGCCCTACAGGAGGTAGGGATCTACAAGATATCTTAGCCTATATGAAAAATCTACCCACTAAACAAGATCTACAAGATACTGTGAGACGTGAACTGGCTACCATGAGACAGGACATTTCCCACATCTCTGACCGGGTGTCGAATCTGGAGCATCACCAGGTCTCTTCCGACACGTTCCTGAAGTCATTGACGAATGTCATTGAAGCTCAGTCGACAGAGATTCACTCTCTCCAAACACGGTTAACAGATTTGGATAACAGAGGGAGGAGAAACAACATCCTTGTGCGGGGTTTGCCGGAAGACGTCCCTCAAACAGGCTGATTGATGCTCTTACGAAAATCTTTAACGAGATATTAGGTAACGATCCCAACGATACTATCACCTTCGATAGGGCTCTGAAACCAAGAGGTCTCTCCGCAGACAGACCACGTGATGTCATCTGCAGATTGCATTATTTTTCTCAGAAGGACGACATCATGCGCAAGGTACGCCAACTCGATGGAGTTGATTTCAACGGTTCAATGATCCATATCTACCAAGACTTGTCCTGGCACACCCTCCAACAACGGATAGCCCTCAAGCCCCTAACGGACGAGCTCCGTAAACGCCAATTGAAATACCGTTGGGGCTTCCCCTTTAATCTCCAAGTTTCCTCCTTGGGGAAAACCCACATCCTCAACTCCTACTCTGATCTCCCTATGTTCTGTAAAGGTCTTGGCCTACCGAAACTCGACTTACGCGACTGGGACTTCCCTACTCCAGCATTGCCATCTCTCCAACCCCCGAGTACAGGAATCCCCTGGCAGGAGGTACTGAAGGCCGGGAGGAAAAGTACCAATGAATCACCCTCTGACAATGACTCAAATGCTACCTGAGTGATAACCTGTTATCTTTTGTTTGTTCTTGTTCTCCTTAAACTATCTCTCTAGGTTACAGCGTGATACCATTTCTCACCACTGATTAGCCTTCATCCAATATTTTGCTGTCACTGGGGCTATGCCCCTCCCATTATATATTTGGCCGTTGATTGTCGGCTCCTATTTCCTGACTATGAGATTTCTTCCATCCTACCATTTGAAGATTTCTTCATGTTAACGAGGTTTACAGTTTACAGTTAATTAAAACTAAGTATGTGTACTGATTATTGCATTATTTTTTCCCATCTTTCAATATGCCTCTGGCGGTGGCTCCCTCACTCGCCCCTTATCTGCTCCTGGCTGTTTTGCCTCTTGGGTTTCTGATCCTTAGATGGATCTGCTACCCCATTGCGGGTTTTTTGACTGTTATTGTTGTTTTTTCTACTTGCTCTGTTTCTTTCTCTTTCCTCCCTGTTCCTTCCTCTTTCCTCTTGTTGACCACTCCGGGCACACTGCCTTCTACTATGACTTATGCCTCCCATGACATCCCCTGGTAGAGTCAAAATAACATAGATCAACGCAAAGGGCCTTAATGTACCGGAGAAAAGAGCCTCCCTTCTACGGTCTCTCTGGGCCGATAGAGTAGATGTTGCACTGGTCCAAGAAACGCATTTTAAAATCTCAGCTAGTGGTCCCTCCTTGACTAACTATCGTTTCCCTCAGGCCTTTTATTATAACAACCCATACTCTAAATCAAAAGGTGTAGCGATATTATTCTCTAGGATCCTTCAGCTGTCTGACATATCAGTTTATAAGCTGATCCCGGGTCGTCTCCTGATAGTGCGGTGTAAAATATGCATGTGTCCATACACATTTGTTGCACTTTATGCCCCAAATAGGGACCAGGTTCCATTTTTTCGCTCCGCCCTCTCCCAAATGGAACCTCTCCTTTCAGGCGTTGTTGTTTTGGGGGGTGATTTGAATTGGATAATGGATCCATCCTTAGACTCATCCTCTAATGCCCCCCGTTCCTCCCAACGTCAATACCGACAAGTTAGAAGAATGTTCCACGATCTCCAGCTGGCAGACTCCTGGAGGGTCCTTCACCCCTCCGATAGAGACTACTCCTTCTATTCACCCCCGCACAAAGCTTACTCTCATCTCGATTACCTATTCCTTAGTCACAGACATCTCCCCTTACTGATAGATTCCTCCATTGGCTTGATAACCTGGTCTGACCACGCCCCGGTGTCTATGACTCTTTCAACCCCCCAAGCTACCCCAGGTCAATGGACCTGGCGTCTTAATGAATCATTATTACAGGACCAATATTGCGGGGGAGAAATAGAGAAGGCCTTGACTGAATTTTTCTCCATAAATGATACCGACGATGTCTCTAAGATTATCCTGTGGGAAGTGCATAAATGCACCATAAGAGGTAAACTTATACAGTTAGGTACATTTATGAAAAAACAGAGGTCAGCACTAATCACCAAACTATTACAACGACTCCACCTTCTTGAGTCCTCGCACAAAACATCTCTGTCGGAGACTGATTACCTAGAATTACTTGACACGCGGGCTCAACTAAAGAAAACCCTTACTGATAGTATCCAGCTTTCAGTCCGTAAATGCAACTCCAAGTACTACCAGTGGGGTAATAAACCTGGTCGCCTCCTGGCCCAGGCACTTAAGGCCCAACGCTCATCTTTGTTTATAAATAGCGTGAAGGACCCTGGGGGCGCTCTCCGTTTCAAAACCCCTGAAACAGCTGCATGCTTCAAACAGTATTATTCCCTTTTATATAACCTAGAGAACCGATCCGATGGCGCTACCCCTCTTTTTGACTTTCTAAAGGCGAAGGCGTATTTAGAAAAGGTATCTTACCCCGTCCTATCTCCTTCAGATAGGGAAGCTTTGGAATTACCTTTTACCCTGCAAGAGCTGGAAAGCGCTATGACCTCGACACCCTCTCGTAAGAGTCCAGGGCCGGACGGCTTCACGCCTACTTACTATAAACAATTTAAGGGTCTCCTTTCCTCTTATCTCCTCCAGGCCTTTAACTCTATCTCCGCAGATACCCATTTTTCAGGCCAATCCTTAGAAGCCCACATTTTCGTTCTTCCTAAACCCGGTAAAGACCCCTCGTGTGCCCCAGTTATAGGCCCATATCTCTTCTAAATGTCGATGTCAAACTTTTCACAAAACTGATGGCGAACAGACTGAATGCATTCCTGCCTTCTCTAATTCATAACGACCAGGTGGGCTTTGTCCCGAACCGCGAGGCTAAGGATAATACCACCAAGGTATTGAGCCTAATCCACATAGCATCCCAGGGTAGCTCCCCCACTGTGCTGCTATCCACTGATGCCGAAAAGGCCTTTGATAGTTAGTTGGGGTTTTATGAGGTCTGTACTGGGGCACATCGGATTGGGTCCACTAGCACTTGGTAGGATTATGGGACTTTATAGATCACCCACAGCTCGGGTTCGAGTTAACGGTTCCTTATCCGACCCCTTTTCCATAGGTAACGGGACACGTCAGGGTTGCCCACTGTCCCCCTTACTCTTTGCCCTTTGTACCGAAGCTCTTGCTAGAGCTATCAGGGCCAATGATTGCATTATTGGTCTGAGAGTCGGTGATACAGAGCACAAACTTTCCCTGTTTGCAGATGATTTATTAGCTACAATAACGCACCCAGTTTCCTCCCTCCCCCATCTTATGAATGAGTTGTCCAATTTCGGGTCACTTTCCAATTTCAAGATTAATATGTCCAAATCCTGCGCCTTGAACATCTCCACCCCTCCCGACACAGTGGCTAAACTTAAACAATCCTTCCCCTTTACTTGGAATACCTCCCATCTTTCCTACATGGGAATACAATTACCGAGTGATCTTTCCCGTTTGGTTTCATTGAACTTTATGCCCCTTCTCCGAACTCTCAGGGCTGATTACAGTAGATGGTACCTCAAACCACTTTCCTGGCTGGGGAGGGTGAATGTTGTGAAGATGAATATTCTCCCTAAGCTACTCTATAAACTTCAGGCTCTTCCCATACGGATCCCAGACTCCTGGTTCAAGTCCATCCAACTCTTGATACAACAATTTATCTGGTCCCGGAAACGTCCTAGAATTAGCCGGTCCACTATGATTCGCTCCACCCGATGCGGTGGTTTCCAGCTACCTGATATCAGAGGCTATTATTGGGCAATTCTGCTTAATAGGGTCTTGGATTGGACGAGGAGTCGGGACACAAAGCAGTGGGTAGTTCTGGAGGGGCTCTATATGCAACAATTCCCCGAGATCTTCCCCTGGCTCCCTTCCCTCCCCAAGCCTCCCTCCCCTCACCCAACTGTCACCGTGACCCTCTCCTTTTGGAAAAAAGCGCGCCGCTGGCCCTTCCTCTTTTCTGATTTCGGCCTGTTGACCTATTTTCTAGCCAACCCTGACTTCCTACCTGGCTTAACACTCTCTCACTTTCGCGACTGGGCCCTTGAGGGGCTCTTCAGAGTAGGCCAGCTGGCGATCTCCTCAGGAGTTAGACAGTTTTCGGAAGTGCGATCTAAATGGGAAATTCCACAACACGACTTCTGGAAATATTTACAGCTTAGACATTTTCTGCATTCCAAACACAGATATCTTCTAGCCTCTAGGGAACTAACACAGTTTGAGAGATTGTGTGTCTCTACGTGCAACCCCCAGCACACTGTTTCCACACTTTACAAATTATTACAGAGCCCCGGTGCTCAGGCGCCCCCGCCCTACCAGTTAGCTTGGGAGAGAGATCTCGGGACTCAACTATCAGACATAGACTGGCGGATGATATTTCTCAAATCCCACAATAGTTCAGTCTGTATACAAGTTAGGGAAACCCAATATAAACTTTTAATGAGATGGTACAGACACCCCTCCCTCCTCCACTTCATGTACCCCGGAGTGACTGATAGGTGCTGGAGATGTCTTAATGCCACTGGTTCCCTACTGCACATCTGGTGGAATTGCTCCCTACTCTGGTCATACTGGGTTGATGTCATCTCTATTTCCCAAGACATACTTCATACCCCTGTCCCTTCTGACCCGGCCTTTTGGTTGCTTTCCCACTCTTCTATATCACTGGCTCAGCATAAAACATCATTCCTCCGCCACCTGTCTAATGCAGCACGGGCAGTTATTCCCACTCTATGGAGGTCTCCATCTCCACCCACAAGGAAAATATGGTTCACTAGAATCAATTATTACATGAATATGGAGAACATCCTCCTGGTCTCTAGAGATAAACTCCCAGAATTCATGGCCACTTGGTTACCTTGGATAGAATATACGTCCTCCAAAGAATACAAAGACTACATTTGTGCCACTAAATTATTTGAGTTTCGCAGTTGATTGATTAAAGAGATTGCATTACCCTCCCCCTCAGTCCGAAGGCCCCCCAGGCTTGGTCACACTATGTTTTTTTTCTATCCTTTCCTCCATATCACATCTTGCTCTTTTCTATAGTTTCTCTACTGTGTTACTTATGTTATTATGATTACACTCTCTGTTTAGACAAATAGCGAGTAGGTATTGCGATGATTCCATAGAACACCCTATCAATGTCTGCATTCGCATCGACTTCCAGTGTCTAGAGTGTTAAGCTATCATGCTCCTTATGGCTAGACTGCAATTGACTTTAATTATGTGTCTTGAAGCTCTTTTGTCTAATGAGATGTAATCTTTATATTTTCCTAAATAAAAACAGATTATACAAAAAAAAATAAAGTATACCAACCGGGAAAGAGAAAACCCAAACAGATTTACCATGTTAACTTGATAAAACCCTGGAAGGATAGGTTGTCTCTGTCAGCTGAGCCTTGCCCTTCTGTGTCTGCACCTCGTTTGCTTCCAGCAGTTAAGGTGTCAGAGACACTATCAGCTGATCAGAACAACAGGATAAAGAGTTTCTCTTCCGAAATAGGGAGATATTTTCAGAGCTGCCTGGTCAAACGGTCATAATAAAACATGACATTGTCACAGAACCAAGGTCATCTTAAAGCCATATAGAAGTTAAAAACATGTTAGAACTTGGAATTATAGAGGACTCTAACAGTGAATGGTCCAGCCAAATAGTTCTAATCCCGAAACCAGACGGTAGCATATGCTTATGTAATGATTTTCGTAAGCTAAATGCGATGTCCAAATTTGATGCATACCCTATGCCCCGTGTGGATGAGCTTATAGAAAGGCTGGGAACAGCCAGGTTTCTCACCACGTTGGACCTGACCAAAGGTTACTGGCAAATACCTTTAACTGACAGCGCAAACGAAAAAACAGCCTTTTCGGTTCCGGAGGGGCTATACCAAATGTTACCCTTTGGGTTGCATGGGGCTCCAGCAACCTTTCAACGGACAATGGATAAGATTTTGAAGCCCCATAGAAAGTATGCAGCTGCCTATTTGGATGATGTGGTAATTCACAGTCCGGACTGGGGGTCCCACTTGGTTAAAGTACAAGCAGTGCTGGACTCAATCAGAGAGGCAGGGTTAACTGCTAACCCAAAGAAGTGCTGCCTAGCGATGGAGGAGGTGAAGTACTTGGGCTTCACCATAGGTAGAGGTCTGATTAGACCCCAACTGAATAAAATTGACGCTATTCAAAACTGGCCTCGTCCAGTGAATAAAAAACAGGTAAAGGCTTTTTTAGGAATAAGAGGGTACTATAAATGATTTATTCCTAATTTTGCGACCACAGCAGTGCCATTGTCAGACCTTACCAAAGGGAAGCAGTCAAATGTGGTGAAATGGAACCCTGATGCAGAAAAAGCATTCCAAGCGTTAAAAGTGGCTTTATGTTCACAACCTGTATTGATAACACCAGATTTTTCAAAAGAATTTGTTGTACAGATGGATGCCTCAGAGGTAGGGATAGGGGCCGTGTTGTCCCAAAACAGAGATGGGGAGGAACACCCTATCATTTATTTGAGTAGGAAACTCAATGAGCATGAAAGGAGGTATGCTGTTGTGGAAAAAGAGGCTTTGGCCATTAAGTGGGCATTGGATACCTTGAGATATTACCTCCTGGGTAGACAGTTCAAACTAGTGACAGATCACGTCCCTTTAAAATGGATGGATGTAAATAGAGATCAGAATGCTCGTGTAACTAGATGGTTTCTAGTATTGCAAGATTTTAAGTTTACTGTTGAACATAGGCCAGGTACACAATTATGTATATGTTGGTTACTCCCAACACTCACTCTTAAACAAAGGAAGGATATATGTATAATAATTAAAAATTATATAGAATTTATTGTTATTAGTACAAAAGGAAATATATAAATATATAACTGTAATATACAGATCTACGTAAAGGTATTGGTATAAGGTTTATACAGTGTATAGTAAGAATTCATATAAAAGTGAGGAATGTAAAAAATGTTACTAAAAATTTATATATATATACTGTATATGTACACCTAATACCGGTATACATACACTGAACAATGACACAAAAACTGACAACATATAGGATAGAATGAAAAAGTGTAGTTCTGTATAGTTTTAGTAGAAACGCTTGTGTGTTTTACTCTACTAAATAAAAGTGCATCAAAGTTACTTGAAGTTTTCTTCTAATTGATATTATGTTCTGAGCAACATAGTTGTTACTTGTTTCACTTCTACAGGATACAAAGTTCCTCCAATAATGAGATTTGGCAGCATAATGCAATTACAGCAAGTGAGGATGATTTTTCAAAGTACTCACTGCTGATGAAAGTCCCGCTGGTATGTCTCTAACTGCACTGGTTGTGAAGTACGGGGGTCTGCCAGCATACAAATAGAACTTGGCGACGGTGGTCAGTGTTTTAAAGTGTGTATTCCAAGCCGTAGCTCGGCAATCTACGCGTTTCGCCTGTGTGAACCAGGTTTCATCAGGATGCCTGATTGCTGCTGCTGCCCCTACATTGGAGCCCGGAGCCACGGCAGTGGAGACGACACGGAGCGCTTCTTCCCTGGTGACTGTGCTCCGATCCTCTCCCCAGCGGTGACCCGGTGCTGCAGCGTCTCCTCCTCTCACCTACTGCTGTGCTGCCTGCAAGCTTAGCGGGGTTGGCTCTGCTGGGGGCTGGCAGCCATTTTGGAAAAGACATATACAGATGCTCTGCAGCTACAGTTCAATCTGGACGTCTGCTGACTGCCCAGTGACACTGGAATCTGCCCTACTGTCAGGTACGGCGGACTCCTGTGAGGAAGCTGATTTGTGGGCTGGGGGGCTCCTGGGGGTCACTACTGGTTCTGAGAGTCGACAGCGCTGCCTTCTTGCTGTGGCATATTAATGTCACTAGATAATAGCTACCTTAAACTGCCCTAGTCGATGGCTGGACAAGCAGCTGAAGTTAGTCCTGCTGTCTGGGGATTTATTTAGTGCAGCCTTGGTTGGATATTAGTATCACCCTGCTTCTAGGTCCCTATTTAACTACCTCCACATGCTGGTGGCAGTCAAAATCCGCCAGGCTCGCCATGTTTCTGTAACTCAAGGACCACCCTGCTACGGCTGGTTTATCTGGCCCTTAAGTTTGATTCACTGTCCGATCCTCGGATACCCAATCGGTACACCAAGGGCTCGCCCAGCTTTTATGGAACGTAGTGACATCATGCATCACTAACTAATCCAGGGCAGTGTCCGCCGGTGGTATATTTCTGGCCCCTAAGTCTCGTATATCTACATAACTCAATTTGGTAGTTTATTCACTACAGTTTTTGCTAAGCGTGGATTTCAGTTCATCCCTCCATACAGTTCTTCTACATCTCCAGTACTCTACCTACCGGCCATCATGAGTAAAACTTGCACCACCACTCAAAAAAAAGTTGAAAAAAGACATTTCACAGCATTTCCATAAAAATTATAAATCGTCCTTTTCGTCGGATCCTCCCTCACCTCGCCTTTCCCAGTTAGAAACAGGCAAATCCACCTTGCCTACCCCATCGACTAAGGAAGACATCTTGGCTTTACGTTCTCTCATAATGGATTTTAAAGAATCTATGGAATCTAAGGTGGTCATTCCGAGTTGTGCGCTAGCTGCATTCGTTCGCTATGCAGCGATGATGCAAAAAAACAGCACTTCTGCGCATGCGTATAACAATGAATAATGTAGTTTTACACAAGGTCTAGCGATGCTTTTCAGTCGCACTGGCAGCCGCAGAGTGATTGACAGGAAGAGTGCGTTTCTGGGTGTCAACTGACCGTTTCAGGGAGTGTTCGGAAAAACGCAGATGTGCCAGGAAAAACGCAGGCGTGGCTGGGCGAATGCAGGGCGTGTTTGTGACATCAAATCAGGAACTGAATGGTCTGAAGTGATCGCTAGCGCTGAGTAGGTTTGAAGCACCTCTGAAACTGCACAAAAATATTTTGTAGCCGCTCTGCGATCCCTTCGTTCGCACTTCTGCTAAGCTAAAATACACTTCCAGTGGGCGGTGGCATAGTATTTGCACGGCTGCTAAAAACTGCTAGCGAGCGATCAACTCGGAATGACTACCTAAGTTGGACAAGGCAGTTGCTTCAATCAGATCCGACCTTTCGTCACTTTCCTCTAGGACTTCGAAATTGGAATCGTGCCAAGACACTCTGCAAAAGTCCCATAACAAGATTGTCAGAAATGTAGACCACATCATTCAAGATTTATCGGATTTACGTACCAAAAATGAGGATTTGGAAAACCGTGAAAGGAGAAATAATCTGCGGATCCGTAACATCCCAGAATCCATCCCCCCCCCCCCCCCAGCGGACCTCAAAGCATACCTCCACAAATTATTATCCTATATCGTCCCAGACATCGGAACTAGAAAACTTAAACTGGAAAGAGCCCATAGATTTCTGCGACCTAAACCGCATGATGGTGATCCTCAAAAAGATGTTATCATGCGCTTCCTTAGCTTCAAAGACAAAGAACTGGTCCTTAATCCAACCAGAGGGAAACCACACGTGCTATTTGAAAATACGAAGTTTCAGTTTTACCAAGATCTAGCTCTGTCCACAGTCATTAAAAGGAGAGAACTCAGGGATCTGACAAGCGTTCTCCGTTCACGTGGGATCCGCTATCACTGGGGCTTCCCTTTCAAATTGCTAATTGATCTCAATGGAAATACAGTTGTGATCAGCGATACTAGAGAAGGCAAGGACTTCTTGGCTCATCTGGAGTACTCTAGAGCTTCGCCCACGACCTCCTCCATTCCATAATAGTACCTGCTACTCTTATGGTTCAGATTCAGTTGATCACTCCTGTCTTCAGGAACCTACAAGTATATGTTTCAGTTATATGTTCTAAAATGTAGATAAATTCAGGACACGCCACGACTGTATCTTCGTCTGTTTTGCCTGCTCGGGCATATGCTGAATACGCGCCCAATGGGTCTCATAGCCCAACCTATGTTGAAATGTTTAGAGCACTAAGTTTCTTGCTTTTTTATTTTTTTTGTACAGACCTCTGAAAGTCATTTATTATGTCTCTCATATTTAGTCATTTTTGAACACAATGGCTTGTCGACGATAGTTCTCATTCTAAAAAATTAGCAATTTTTTATTTTAATTTTATTTTGTGTGTTTTTGGTTGTATCTCCTTGTGGGTGCCTCGGGTTAGATTGCTAAACCCTTCGTACATGCCACTATGGTATGGGTGATAGTTGGCTCACTCTACCGGCGGTTATTTCATTTCGGTCTCTCCAGAGCACCCCGTGGATTTTTACAATGAGAAATGAATCCTCCTGTATCAGTTGTAATTTCAAAAGTTCATTATTGTTATTTGATATTCGTGACTTAATTCAGTGCTGATGGTTTATAATTGCTTCGAAGTGACTTTCTTATTTTTCTTGATGATTTTATTTTCTCTGACAGTCATTCTCTATGCCTCTAATATTTAATTATTTTTGAACACAATGGTGTATATTTACTAAGCTCCCGATTTTGACCGATTTGCTGTTTTTTCTTCAAAGTGTCATCTCTGGAATTTACTAAACTAAAATCTCAGCAGTGATGAGGGCATTCGTATTTTTTTGGAAGTCAAAGAAAAAAATACGAATGAATACACCATCGGTCAAATGCGCCTGTTATTTGATACAACTTGGTAATTTACAAAAAAATCTATTTCACAAACACTGCCGGCAATAGCCAAACACTGCCGTGAAAAAATACAAATCGTAAAAAAAAGCAGTTTTAAAATAGACCTGCTTTTTTTAACCGTGTTCTGATAGGCATGCACGGATCTGTGAGATCCGTGCATGTTTATCAGTGGGAAGGGGTGGGAAAGTGTTAAAAATCAGAAAAAAAATTGTGTGGGGTCCCCCCTCCTAAGCAAAACCAGCCTCGGGCACTTTGAGCCGGTCCTGGTTGAAAAAATATGGGGGGGAAATTGACAGGGGTTCCCCCATATTTGATCAACCAGCACCGGGCTCTGCGCCTGGTCCTGGTGCCAAAAATATGGGGGACAAAAAGCGTAGGGGTCCCCCATATTTTTAACACCAGCACCGGGCTCCACTAGTCAGAGAGATAATGCCACAGCCGGGGGACACTTTTATATAGGTCCCTGTGGCCCTGGCATTAAATCACTAACTAGTCACCCCTAGCCGGGGTACCCTGTAGGAGTGGGGACCCCTTAAATCTAGGGGTCCCCCCCTACAGCCACCCAAGGGCCAGGGGTGAAGCCCGAGGCTGTCCCCCCCATCCAAGGGCGGCGGATGGCGGGCTGTTAGCCAAGTGTAAAAAAAAGAATATTGTTTTTTGTAGCAGTACTACAAGTTCCAGCAAGCCTCCCCCGCAAGCTGGTACTTATAGAACCACAAGTACCAGCATGCGGTGGAAAAATGGGCCCGCTGGTACCTGTAGTACTACTACAAAAAAATACCCAACAAAACACAGACACCGTGAAAGTAAAACTTTATTACATACATGCACACCTACATACATACATACATACTTACCTATGTTCACACGAGGGTCGGTCCACTTCTCCATGTAGAATCCATGGGGTACCTGTGAATAAAATTATACTCACACAATCCAGTGTAGATAGGTCCTCTTCTACTTGTAATCCACATACTTTTCAAAAAAACAAACCGACAAACCCGAACCACGCACTGAAAGGGGTCCCATGTTTACACATGGGACCCCTTTCTCCGACTGCCGGGACCCCCCGTGACTCCTGTCAAAGAGGAGTCATATTATAAAACTTTTCGATCATCTCTGATCCCTCGTCTTTCTAAGATGTTCAATTTTATCATGGAAGGGTCTCCTTTCCACCCTCAAACTACTTAAGCCACAATTACAGTTATTCCAAAGCCTGGCAAGGATTCTCACTCTATCGCTAACTATAGACCCATTCCACTTCTCAACACTGATTTTAAACTTTTTGCCAAGATCCTAGCCAATAGACTTAATTTGATTCTCCCTACCCTGATTCACCCGGACCAAGTGGGCTTTGTCCCCTCCAGACAAGCATTGGACAATACTAGATGGACCATTGATATCATTCACCACATTAACGTCAATAAATTGCCCTCTCTGGTGCTTGCCCCGAACGCGGAGAAAGCCTTCGACAGAGTATCTTGGCCATTCATGCATCAAACTCTCTTGCAATTTGGTCTTCGAGAGAAATTTCTACAAGCTATACAGGCTTTATATCTTAATCCGTCGGCTGTGGTTCATGCAGATGGACTACTATCTGATTCCTTCTCAATCACCAACGGAACCAGACAAGGGTGCCCCCTGTCACCCCTCATATTCGCACTCATTATTGAACCCCTCGCATCTCATATTCGTGCCAATCCCGATATTTCAGGGATGTCCATTAATTGCTCTCATTATACCCTTTCCTTATTTGTCGACGATATTCTCCTAACCCTGACCAAACCACTCATCTCTCTGCCGAACCTTTTTCACGAACTTTCTGTCTACGGCAGTCTTTCGGTTTATAAAATAAATAAGTCAAAATCTGAGGCTTTCCCACTCCACATCCCAGGTGGTATTAAGAAACTACTGCAATCTAATTTAGAATTTTCCTGGCGAAAAACACTCACTGAAATATTTAGGTGTTCAAATAACGAAATCTTACAGCTCACTTACCGCCCCTCGCTTTTTAGGTCAATTCATGAAGATCTTCAGTCATGGCAGTCATATTTTCTGTTCTGGGTTGGCCGCATTAATGCGATAAAAATTAATATACTCCCAAAACTACTGTACCTTTTTCAGACACTCCCAATCAGGGTCCCTATTCACACTCTTTGTGCTCTTCAAACTTCGTTTGGTACATTTTATTTGGAATCACAAAAAAGCGCGGATAAGGCGAAACATCCTAGCTAAACCTGCACAACACGGAGGTTTTGGCTTACCCACTCTCTTGCGCTACTACAATGCGACCCGCCTTAGTCAGTTGATTGCATGGTTTTCCCCGCGACATACTAAAAGGTGGGTTGATCTGGAAAGCGATCTGGCTGGTGTTTCTTCGATTTCTTCTTTGTCATGGTTACCCCACAAACATTATACACAAGCCTCCTCCTCCTCCTCCCCTACAGTGGAGTTAACTCTGCAAACCTGGACATCTCTCAGTCAGAAGCTGAAGCTTACCACTTCCCCATCCCCCCTAACCCCTCTTTGGTGTAATCCTACTTTTCCACAGGGACTTTCTCCCTTATTGGCTCTTTGCTGGACCTCAGAGGGAATCACTAGAGTTCATCATATAACGGGTACACACGCTCTACACTCATTCGCTGAATTGCAAGAAAAATACAGAATTCCTAATTCCTTACATTTCCAATACTTACAAATCCGCCATTTTGTACAGACCCTATGTCTGTCTTATCCTCTGCAAATCCCTACCCCTCTAGAAAGATAATGTATGTACGGGTCCACCGCTACAGGCATTTTCTCACTTTTCTACAATTCTATTTTGACACCAGACCCTCCCCCTACTGAATCCCACAAACGGGCTTGGGAAACAGATTTAGGATCACATTTGGAGGACGAGGATTGTTATTCCATTCGTACAGCAATATCCAAATGCTCTTTAAGTGTGGCTATACGTGAAAACTCATACAAGGTTTATACTAGATGGTACCTAGTGCCTGAGAAATCACATCGCATGTATCCAAACACCCCAAATTTATGTTGGAGAAACTGTGGACAAGTGGGCTTGTTTTATCACATTTCATGGTCTTGCTCAGTGATTACTCACTACTGGGATATGGTTAGCTCCCTTATCTCTAACGTAGCTGAGCTCACAACCCCCCCCCCCCCCCCCTTCTCCTGCAAATTTACTCCTCTGTGTCCCACTCGAAAATAGATCTAAGGACTTAAATAAACTGATCCTCCATATTTCGTGTGCCATTAAATATCAAATAGCACATAATATTAATCCCCCTAACAAACGGGAACTACTGAATAGAATATGGTTCATCTCAAAGATGGAATACATTACAAGTCTGCAAAACAATGCGGTATTAAAGTTTCACTCCACATGGCTCCCCTGGTATAGGCTTCACAATGCCCCCCTCCCAGGCCTTAGATAAAGTCCCGACCCCCACATATCCTCTTTTACCCTGTTATGCTTTCCCACTTTTCTTTTTATCCTGACTTGTCAGGGGAATTACTCCCTCTACCCTATTCCTTTATCCCTCCTCTTCGTCTTCTCTACTCTCTTTGATATTTTCTATGTCTAAACCCTCTTTCATATAACGCATTTAGTCCTTTTTTTCAAACTGCATTTTAGGTGGGTTTATTTTTCTACTTATTTACAAGAGTTTTTGTATAACTATATTGTCTCTTTATAGAAAGACTACTCTTTTTCTGTGTCCAGAGATTATACATGCTGTTGCTGTTTTCTCTTTTATTACTTCACATATGTCAAACCAATGTCACTGTTCACTCTGATTTGCTTTTGTCATTGGTTTTATCCATGTAACCCTATTCTCAGGGGTAGTAATTCTTAGTATATGATACCCTTAATTTTGTGCCTCCACCCAAGTCATTTAAATATTCACTATATATATATGAATTAGATTAAGGGTGGACTTGGGACACCCTGTAAATAGTTATAAATATATATATTAATTAAATTAAATATCCGTTACAGTTTATTATACTTTTACTTTACAGTTTTACCTTGGGACCTCTGAAAGCTTCCTCCCGACATGCAAGAATCGAACATAAAGGTAAGTAATATTCTAGGCCAAAGTCATTTTATACTTTTACTTATAAGCATTAATGAAATATCATTTAGACATATATTATTCTAAAGTTATATATGCAATAACCAATTCATACAGGTAATTACATTAAATGCATTAATACATGTAATATAACATCATATGACTCGAATTATCTCTATCAATACATTGCTCATTAATATTAAATGTATAGAAGATATATATATATACATATATCTATATTTATGTCCCACTCCTGAATATAGTCTGAATGTATAGCTGACTCTAGACACCTAATAACCTTGAAAATTCTTGACACGCAGTCTAGTAGACCTGTAGTATGCAATTACTCCTTGAATACTATTATATCCTGGCTGGATATTTATGAGCTCATCAATAATCAGTTTCCAAAGGTACAAGAATATCACAGCTAAGGCTCTTGAGTAGCAATTTCCAGTAGAAATTTGTAGCAGTGTCAAGTGAGTGACTAAAGCTGTCGGTGAGATCTGTTTAAATGACTTCCATATAAACTACATTGTATCTGTTCTGCACGTTGTATCCTTTAAACACTACACTTGAAGGAATACTGCTACATTAAATATAAAGAGTATACTTTCTTTCTAGCCTGAGTTGTTGAAGCTAGTGAGCTAGTGATCCTGTGTAAATCTCCTGCTAAATTCTTCCTCTGTCGAAGGGTAGGTCTATAGTACACTCCCACTGTAGTGAAGTAGTTCAATGTATTATTTGAGGGAGTAATGGGAACCCGGCGTTTAATAGAATCATTTTAGAATGATAATAACTGATTCCAGGAGCTTTAAATATGTAGTAGCATTCAGTCCCGGATATTTTTAAATAGTGTATGCACCCCTGTTGTGTCTATAAATTGTTTCTACCGTGAAAAAGGTGCACAGTATAAATCACTACAGACCTCAGATGTCTTCTATGAATGCCTCCTGACATTCACTCTTTCAAGCCTGGTAGCTCCGCCCACTCCGCATTTCATTGGTGGGCAGTGGATCGGCGTTAGGGTTAACCAGGAGTATCGGTTGTATTGCAGGTAGGTAGTGGTGACGGCTTCTTCACATATCACCTCTTCCGTTGTCGGCCGCTCACCTCTCCTGACGCCGGTAACAGCTCCCCCGGCTCTTGGCGGCACACCTTTCTGCAGCCGCTCACCTCGCGATGCGCCGGTAACAGCTCCCCCGGCTCTCTGCTCTCAGCGGCTCCTGTCTTCAGCCGCTCACCTCGCGATGCGCCGGTAACAGCTCCCCCGGCTCTCTGCTCTCAGCGGCTCCTGTCTTCAGCCGCTCACCTCACGATGCGCCGGTCACCGCTCCCCCGGCTCGCTGCTCTCCGCGGCTCCTGTCTTCAGCCGCTCACCTCACGTTGCGCCGGTCACCGCTCCCCCGGCTTGCTGCTCCCCGCGGCTCCTGTCTTCAGCCGCTCACCTCACGTTGCGCCGGTCACCGCTCCCCCGGCTTGCTGCTCTCAGCGGCTCTGGTCTTCAGCCGCTCACCTCTGGTGCTTCCGTGTGCTATCGCTCGCTAGAGCCCTCACACCATCTCCGCTGCGCCGCCAATGCTTACAGCACAGCTCTATGAGGCGGGCATGGAGAGGCATAAGTTACTCCCTCGGAGGCGCACACACTAGTCCCGTTCAGCGCTACAGATCCTCCTTTTATACAGGAGCCCCAGGGGCCACGAGATCGGTACCGTCCTCGTGAGTACTGACTCTTTTCCCGCCGACAGCACGAGCCCTGTACATTGTTCCTCGTGCCCTATTAAGGGCTGTGGTAGTACCTTACAATAGGTATTTTATAGAGTGGCTATTCAGTCCATGAACAATAAACCATTAGATATATATATATATATATACATACATAGACAGATATATACATAGGTACACTATCCACTGACCAAGATCAATGAAAGACTTATTATTTAGCAATTAATAAGTACAATATCCCCCACAATACTCAAGACTTATTCCTATTTTACCTCATCCCTATGCACAACTCTATGGAGATTAACATAAGGAACCCCACTATACCCACAGACACGTAGATATATACATGTACTGCTATACAACAGGCCCTATGGATATACACAGGTATACCTTGGGTTCTTTATTTTTCTTAGTTTTACCCCTGTTTGGGAAGTATGATTATTAACATGGCTACATTTCTCCCCCTGGGGATCAGAATTTCTTAGTAACTTTAAATTCAGATCCTCATTTAATTAAATATATGGATGGGTTTATTTCCCTCATATCCAAAGTAGGGCCAAGTATATACAACGCTAGGATAAACTACTCTAGGTTCACTACGGGAGTGCCCAAGCTGATCATAGGTGAGTATCATAGGAGGTCTACGTTCCCTTGGAGGTCTGGTATTTTCTTCTATTTCGTCAATACTTGGCGTAATAGGTAGTTCACTCTCAGGTTGAGAAGAGGGGGAGATATCCTCCCATGAAGGACCATGTGGTTCACATATATTCCATGTTTCAATGGAAGAGTGTTGATAGTTGTTACTCAATTCACTTATAGAATCAGATGGTGGAGAATAATTGACTACTGGTTCAGATAGATCCCTACAGAGAACAGGTTGACCCGTTGTATAGAAGAATCCCTGGTCTCTCCTCTCTGGATCAGAACAGTACGATGATGGATACTCTGGGGAATGGGGGATACTTGAATGGTCAGCTACTTTAGGATACACTCTATCCTTTTCTATCGGGAAAGAAATATCTTGACTTATAGGCAACAAATGTTGACGGTGGTACGTTAAGATAGGCCCCTCTTTATCTTCCGGTACTAGCTGATAAACCGGAATATCAGGTAATTGTTTAAGCACTCGATAAGGGATTTCTTTCCACCGGTTGGATAATTTTTGTCTTCTAGGAGTCCCTAACCGCCTTAATAGGACTCGATCACCAGGAAGTAATAAGTGCTCCTTAACTTTAGCATCATACCGCTGTTTATTCTTTTCACCATGCTTTTCAGAGGCTCTTTTAGCAATTTCATGAGCAGCTAGTAATTCTTTTCTCAAATTGTTGATATAAGTATTATAAGTAGACAACTTGGAAGTGGTACGAGAGAGGCCCAAAGAAACATCTATGGGTAGTCGGGCTTCTCTTCCAAACATAAGTGCATAAGGGGAGTACCCAGTGGATTCATTCCTAGTACAATTGTAGGCATGAACAAGTTGATTAATAAATCGTTTCCATTGTAATTTTTTCTTGGGATCCAAGGTTCCTAACATATCTAATAGAGTTCTATTGAACCGTTCTGGTTGGGGATCCCCCTGAGGGTGATATGGTGATGTTCGGGACTTCTTTATTCCGCAACAAAGGCACAGTTCTTTAATTAACTTGCTTTCGAAGTCTCTTCCCTGGTCAGTATGGATGCGAGCTGGGAGCCCATAATGTACAAAGAAATGATCCCAAAGAGTTTTAGCTACGGTCAATGCTTTTTGATCCCGGGTGACATAGGCTTGAGCGTAGCGTGTGAAATGATCAGTGATTACCAGAATATTACTTTCTCTCCCATTGGGCCCTTCTAATGATAAAAAGTCAATGCAGACCAATTCCATAGGTCCAGAACTACGTAAATTGACCATTAGTGCTGTGGGAGTGGGTAACTTCTTTCTAAGAACACAATTTTTACACGTTTTACAATAATAGTCAATGTCCTTACTCATATATGGCCAATATACTCTCTCTTGTATTAGATGTAAGGTTTTATCCACCCCCAAATGTCCATGTTTGTCATGCAGAGAATAGAGGACCTTAGGAATATGCATGGTTGGAAGAACCAGTTGATACTTATGGTGCCCCTCCTTGGTAAGGGTTTTTCTGTAAAGTATTCCTTGTTTGAACACTAATCGTTTTTTTTCTCGTAACAAAACTTTGCTCTTGTAAGAAAGATTACACCCCAGAGATCTTTCAGAGTTCCTTAGATATTCCATTACAATAGCAATATCAGGGTCCTTGGATTGGTCTTCTCTCATTTGCTCTTTAGAAATGATAGGTAAGTCTTCCAACTCAGGAGTATTAATCCAACAATACATGGAAGGAATAGAGGCATCAGTGGCTCCCACCGAGTGGACGGCTCCTGAAGAATTGCTAGGTAGCAATTTAATTTGATGGCACAACCCTTGCAGTGCAGGAGCGGGTATTTCCACCCATTCATCGTTTGAACTTACACAAGGAGGATGGGGTAATCTGGATAGGGCATCGGCATCGATATTCTGCTTTCCAGGTTTGTATTTCAAAGAAAACTGGTAATTGGACAGAGCGGCTAACCACCTATGTCCAGTGGCATCCAATTTGGCAGTTGTATTAATGTAGGTCAAAGGATTATTGTCTGTAATCACAGTGAAGTGCACACCATATAGATAATCGTGGAACTTATCCACTACCGCCCACTTAAAGGCTAAATACTCTAATTTATGTACCGCATAGTTCTTTTCACTGGTGGACAGGCCCCTGCTGACATAAGCTATGGGTTTTAACACATCTTCATGTTGTTGGTATAATACTCCCCCGATCCCATCAAATGAAGCATCGATATGTAGCTCATAGGGAAGTTCAGGATTAGCATATGCTAGAACAGGAGAATGCGTTAGAAGATATTTCAATTGATCAAAGGCCTCATCACAAGCCTGCGTCCATCGAGTACCGAAAACCTCTTTTGGCTTATGATAGTCTTTCAAGTTTCTCTCAGACTGCTTCAGTCGCCCCTGATGGCGGGAAGGGTATCCCTTTGTTAAGTCAGTTAACGGACGGGCAATTCTAGAATACTGTGGCACAAACCTCCGATAGTACCCGCAGAATCCCAGAAAAGATCGAAGGTCTTTCAAAGTATTTGGTCTCGGCCAATTCTGTACAGCTGATACTTTATCTGGATCAGTAGAAATTCCATCTCTACTAACAACATGGCCCAGGTATTTCACGGTGGTCTGACAAAATTTGCATTTATCGACAGACAACTTCAATCCCCTTTTCTGTAATCTGTCCAAAACTTTTAACAGTCTATGGTTATGTTCTTCCAGATTTCGTCCAAATACAATAAGATCATCTAAATAAACTAGTACTTCCCTATAACACATGTCCCCTACCGTTTGTTCCATGGTCCTTTGAAAGGTGGCTGGGGCTCCTTTTATCCCCTGGGGCATCTTTAGAAACTCAAAAAATCCAATGGGACAAATGAAAGCTGTCTTAGGTCGGTCGTCAGGATGCATTGGTATCTGGTAGTAGCCACTCCGCATATCCAAAACAGAGAACCATTTACTACCTTGTAAACAGTCCAATGCTTCCTCCACTTTGGGGACAGTATACTGATCGGGAATAGTACGATGGTTTAGTGTACGGTAGTCCACACATAATCTAATGTCTCCATTCTTTTTCCTGGCTACTACTATAGGAGAGGCATACGGACTATCGGAGTTGGCAATAACTTGATTTTCCAGCAAACCCTTTAAATGTTGCCTGACGTCGTCAAAATCTGCCGGAGCCAAACGACGAGATCGTTCTCTAAATGGGGTCTCATTTGTCATATGTATGCGGTGTTCAATTCCAATAGCAGTTCCCAAATCCCAGTTACTTAAAGAAAAAACGGGCTTCCTGTGCCTTAACTGCGAAATCAATTGGTCTTTCTGATCCACCGATATATCACTATTCTGAAAACACTCTGCTATTTTATCCATAAATTCAGAGTCAATGTTACCAGCATTAACCGGTAGCAATGAGGGAGTGGGGTCACACTCTACTTTGTTTACATTAACAGAATCTAAATTAGAGATACCAGGGAGTACTGAGGTATATTTATCTTGTTGGTCCAAACACCAGTTAGATAGCATTTTAAATACATTTGAATTAGTACCGACAATCACCGACACTATTCCTTTATCCCCAGGGGAGTCAGGGCACACTAGTGCCAGAAACGGTAAGGGGTCTTGATATCCAGATGGCGGTTGGGGAAACTCTATCTGAGTAGCTACATATCCCAAATAGGGATATTTCTGCTCACTTAATCCCCAAATAGTTAATCCATCGAATGGCATTAAGGGAACTTCGGATAAATATTGATAATACCAACTCTCAAAAATAATGGACACTTGAGATCCACTATCAAGTAAAGCGGTACACAAATGTCCATTAATCAAAACATGCATCAAAGGAGCCTGTCCCATCATTCCCTCTGGAATGAGAGTAGGCCACTGGGTACTCCCCATTTGGCAAACAATTATGGGCTGGGAGTCGGTGCGGGGTTCATCGACATCCCTTCTACGTTTTCCGACTGTTCCTGTTGACGTCTATCCGGTGTAGCTGAGAGTGAAGAAAACATTCTTCCCTGATTACATTCAAAGGACCTATGTCCTAATTGTCCACATTTAAAGCAGGTGATATTAGAATTATCCGCGGATCTTCGGTTAAATCCTCTACCCCGGCCAGGAGGGGAAACTCTTGACGCTGCAGTTGGAGTGTGTTGTAGAGAAATTAATTGATCTAATTTCTTGTTTTGTTCCTCTATTAACTTGAGTAATTGCTCATTTACTGACGTAACATCCACAGTAGGAGCAATTATTTTAACTCGTTTTAAATTCTTCTCTCTGTTTTCAATCTGGACTTCTTCCACTTTTACTTCTTTTATCAATTCTCCTAACGTAGGAGCAGGCTCCCTTGGCAGACTACACCTTAAACGTTGAGCTACTGGGTTAGTAGTAAGCGCCCCTCTCAAGATGTGTTTCAATCGCCTCTCATCAATTTCCTGGGGATTAATCCCTCCTTTATCCAGAAGCTTGTAGAGAATTTTATCTAATCGATAAATGTAATTGGTAAGCGTTTCATTAGGCTCTTGGTAAGTTTGATTTAATCTAGATAGAATGTCCCCTACATCCTCCACAGTCCCAAATGAATAGTCCAAGGCTTCAAAATAATTTTTCAAAGTAGCTTGAGTGTTACTTCTCCTGGTGGCATGAATTATTCCCATGGCGGGTCCCCTCAAACTCTCCACAATTCTTTGTTTTTTTATGTGCTCTGGGCATCTCCACTCCTCTGAATGTTGTACCGCCGCCTCTCGCCATACATCATAGCTCTCTTCTCCGGTGGGAACTGGTGTTACCCCTGAAAAGATCCTCAATCTCCGATACCCCCCTTCATAATGCCATCGTTCAAAATGACTAACCACTTTATCCATTACATTTTCCACTTGGGGATCTATTTTACCCTTATCTAATAATTCTTCTTCGGAAGTACTACTGTTATTGGGGTAACATCCTGCATTTGTACTCTCAATTTTATTATCCTCTTGCATTAAGGTCTTCTGCCCCCCATCTACATACTTATCCACAGGCCACATTATTTTCCATTTCTTACCAGGGGCTCTGTCAATTAAAATATTAGCTGGTATTACAGATGCATCTAATGTATTGTCATTACTAAGTAGAATGGCACATATGTCATCATTAATTCCTTTCCATTTATCTACAATATAGGGTTGTTTTATTCCATACATTTTCTTAACTTCACTTACAATATCTTCATCTATTATTTCCATAAAATTTCCCAAAATGCTTAAACTTTTCTGTGCATCTACACCTTTGCTTCTACACCAGCTAAATATATCTTCTCCCTTTATAAACTCCATTTCTATCTATTTGTTCAAATCTCAGCCTTAGTGCCTCCAAATGTAACCCTATTCTCAGGGGTAGTAATTCTTAGTATATGATACCCTTAATTTTGTGCCTCCACCCAAGTCATTTAAATATTCACTATATATATATGAATTAGATTAAGGGTGGACTTGGGACACCCTGTAAATAGTTATAAATATATATATTAATTAAATTAAATATCCGTTACAGTTTATTATACTTTTACTTTACAGTTTTACCTTGGGACCTCTGAAAGCTTCCTCCCGACATGCAAGAATCGAACATAAAGGTAAGTAATATTCTAGGCCAAAGTCATTTTATACTTTTACTTATAAGCATTAATGAAATATCATTTAGACATATATTATTCTAAAGTTATATATGCAATAACCAATTCATACAGGTAATTACATTAAATGCATTAATACATGTAATATAACATCATATGACTCGAATTATCTCTATCAATACATTGCTCATTAATATTAAATGTATAGAAGATATATATATATACATATATCTATATTTATGTCCCACTCCTGAATATAGTCTGAATGTATAGCTGACTCTAGACACCTAATAACCTTGAAAATTCTTGACACGCAGTCTAGTAGACCTGTAGTATGCAATTACTCCTTGAATACTATTATATCCTGGCTGGATATTTATGAGCTCATCAATAATCAGTTTCCAAAGGTACAAGAATATCACAGCTAAGGCTCTTGAGTAGCAATTTCCAGTAGAAATTTGTAGCAGTGTCAAGTGAGTGACTAAAGCTGTCGGTGAGATCTGTTTAAATGACTTCCATATAAACTACATTGTATCTGTTCTGCACGTTGTATCCTTTAAACACTACACTTGAAGGAATACTGCTACATTAAATATAAAGAGTATACTTTCTTTCTAGCCTGAGTTGTTGAAGCTAGTGAGCTAGTGATCCTGTGTAAATCTCCTGCTAAATTCTTCCTCTGTCGAAGGGTAGGTCTATAGTACACTCCCACTGTAGTGAAGTAGTTCAATGTATTATTTGAGGGAGTAATGGGAACCCGGCGTTTAATAGAATCATTTTAGAATGATAATAACTGATTCCAGGAGCTTTAAATATGTAGTAGCATTCAGTCCCGGATATTTTTAAATAGTGTATGCACCCCTGTTGTGTCTATAAATTGTTTCTACCGTGAAAAAGGTGCACAGTATAAATCACTACAGACCTCAGATGTCTTCTATGAATGCCTCCTGACATTCACTCTTTCAAGCCTGGTAGCTCCGCCCACTCCGCATTTCATTGGTGGGCAGTGGATCGGCGTTAGGGTTAACCAGGAGTATCGGTTGTATTGCAGGTAGGTAGTGGTGACGGCTTCTTCACATATCACCTCTTCCGTTGTCGGCCGCTCACCTCTCCTGACGCCGGTAACAGCTCCCCCGGCTCTTGGCGGCACACCTTTCTGCAGCCGCTCACCTCGCGATGCGCCGGTAACAGCTCCCCCGGCTCTCTGCTCTCAGCGGCTCCTGTCTTCAGCCGCTCACCTCGCGATGCGCCGGTAACAGCTCCCCCGGCTCTCTGCTCTCAGCGGCTCCTGTCTTCAGCCGCTCACCTCACGATGCGCCGGTCACCGCTCCCCCGGCTCGCTGCTCTCCGCGGCTCCTGTCTTCAGCCGCTCACCTCACGTTGCGCCGGTCACCGCTCCCCCGGCTTGCTGCTCCCCGCGGCTCCTGTCTTCAGCCGCTCACCTCACGTTGCGCCGGTCACCGCTCCCCCGGCTTGCTGCTCTCAGCGGCTCTGGTCTTCAGCCGCTCACCTCTGGTGCTTCCGTGTGCTATCGCTCGCTAGAGCCCTCACACCATCTCCGCTGCGCCGCCAATGCTTACAGCACAGCTCTATGAGGCGGGCATGGAGAGGCATAAGTTACTCCCTCGGAGGCGCACACACTAGTCCCGTTCAGCGCTACAGATCCTCCTTTTATACAGGAGCCCCAGGGGCCACGAGATCGGTACCGTCCTCGTGAGTACTGACTCTTTTCCCGCCGACAGCACGAGCCCTGTACATTGTTCCTCGTGCCCTATTAAGGGCTGTGGTAGTACCTTACAATAGGTATTTTATAGAGTGGCTATTCAGTCCATGAACAATAAACCATTAGATATATATATATATATATATACATACATAGACAGATATATACATAGGTACACTATCCACTGACCAAGATCAATGAAAGACTTATTATTTAGCAATTAATAAGTACAATATCCCCCACAATACTCAAGACTTATTCCTATTTTACCTCATCCCTATGCACAACTCTATGGAGATTAACATAAGGAACCCCACTATACCCACAGACACGTAGATATATACATGTACTGCTATACAACAGGCCCTATGGATATACACAGGTATACCTTGGGTTCTTTATTTTTCTTAGTTTTACCCCTGTTTGGGAAGTATGATTATTAACATGGCTACATCCAGTATGACATCTCTGTAACTGCTTATTTTTTCTCAATAAAAGCTTCATGATTTAAAAAAATATATATATTACCTTATGGAGCAAGAGCTCCTTTCTAGTGCTGCTACCTCCAGCACAATTTTTCAAACTGGAGGGATTAGGGGGCGTGAAGGGGGAGGAGCCGGCTGTGCATAATTTTATTTATTTATTTATTATATAGTGCTACCTCCGGTCTGCATCCTTCACACCCCAGCTGTCTGAGATCTCCAGTAGCCCCTTGTGGATGAAAGAGATATATAAATGTCAACATATAAATAACATATTACCAGTGGGTTATTTTGTGAATGACCATGGCAGCAGGGCTCACAGGGAAGATCCCCGGTGGGCCAATGTGCAGCCAGGGCCTGTTTTGTTTGTGGACATATGAGGGGTGGTGCTACCGCCATGGTTAGACAGTATACCTCTGGTGCTGCCCATGTGAGGCCACTTCTACAATTTTTTCCAGGGCCACTTTCAATTCCCAATGTGCCCCTGCATAACTTTGATAGAAAGTGCAATGGAATATGTTATTAATAAATAAATAAATGAATATATAGATGTTATAGCCAAGAATTATAAAACCTCTTGGTGTCACTTGGCCTTTCAAGTAGCAGTGGAAATTTTAAACAAATTGTAATACCAAAAGCTATATTATACATTTCATTTTTTTCCCCCTGAGGGAGCCAATTTGTTTTCTGTGAGGGTCAATGTGTGTTTTCTTTTCATGTGTAATGTTTTTCATCTGCGCTTGCGTCTGAGTTGCACTATGCATCTTGCACCGCCATGGTGTTCATACAGAGTTGCAGTAGTAAGACACACACAAAATTGTATTAGAAATGTATTGGTCATTCCTGTGTGGTTTCAGGGGGCTGGCTAATCAGACACAGATGTAACGCAGTGTGGGTATGTTGGTGAAAGTGGTTGCATATAGAGACGTTCAATCGCTCACATTGGAGGCCATACTCAGACGGATGATCTGCACCTGGCATAGAGCTGGTGAAAGTTTCAATGGTGCGACCGCACAAAGCATGATTGCTGCGTCTGTAGACATTGACAGTGGGCATCTCAGTCCTTGCATATTTGGATGCACAGATGTACTCCAGGTAAGTGCATTGTAGCATCATTAGCATAAAGTCACAGGCGCAACTGTAGCAAAAGACGCAAGAAGGCTGCAACTGTGTCCAACTCATAATCGGACCCTATGAGGAGGGATCAACAGACCTCACCGCCACAACAGACCCCGCCCCCATTAGGACTGCTTCCTTAAATTTCCTGGGCTGGTTTTCCATCCCAATCTGCCCCCTGCATTACACATCTTTCATATTGTGAAAGAAATAAACAAAATCGTTCTGCAGTTATTCATGGTCTTTGGTACCATCGGATGAGTAGGAACGTAAGTCCATCTTCTGACATCAGAAGGAGGAGTTGATATTTAGGTTGAAGTCTTATCTAACAACACAAATATACTAACCTAACAGTATTAAAGATGAAATTAGAGAAGTCAATAGTAATAGAAAGAATAAAAACAAAGGTGGAGAAAGATAGTGGGGAAGGGAAAAAAAATAAAACTGGGTAAGGTAAAGGGAGATAAGAGATGAGTCATACATGGCCAGGCCCAACGCAGCCACTGCCTATAAAGTGTAGGTAATTGGGGGGTCTTTCAAGAGTATTCTGCATTGTATCTGGCACTGTGGGGGGCATTGTATATGGCACTGCAGGGGGCATTGTATCTGGCACTGGTGGGGGCACCATATCTGGCACTGCGGTGGGCATTGTATCTGGCACTGCTGGGAGACATAACATGTATCTGTCACTGCTGGGGGGGCATTCTTTGTGTATCTGTCACTGCTGGGGGGCATTATTTGTGTATCTGTCACTGCTGGGGGGCATTATTTGTGTATCTGGCACTGCTGGGGGGCATTATATGTGTATCTGGCACTGCTGGGGGGCATTATTTGTGTATCTGGTACTACGCGGGGGGGGCATTACTTGTGTATCTGGCACTACGCGGGGGGCATTACTTGTAGTTGTGAGGCCACACCCACTTTTGTGAGACCACACCTACTTTTGTGAGGCCACACTCACTTTCGCAGGAACGCTCGTGCATTGGGGGGGATGCTGTAGCTCTTTCAGAGGTTTTATTTTCCGAAAGTAGCTCACACCCCAATTAAGGTTGGAGACCACTGATTTAAAACAATGTTGTATTTGCCTTTTAATATCAACCTTCAAAGTGTCAATAAAGCTTTCCCAAATTGAGGAAATTTTTTTTAGCTACAGCTGAAAGAATCAATAGTAATTGACTACTAGACACACTAGTAGTCAATGTGAGGATACAAATTCTCTGATCACTCAGGTAAACAGTTCAGTAAAATGGCAAATGTCCTCTATCTATCTATCTATCTATCTATCTATATATATATATATATATATATATATATTGGATGTGGTATAGACCTAATTATGCGCTATATATGAGCTGCAAACCTTATGACGTACTCTCTGTTAGCTAGAGTACAGATAATAGGATACAAAAATACAGAGTGTCCAAGGGTATGGTTTTTCTGTGAGAACATCAGACATCCTGTATAAAATACTATTGGATGAATACACTGATTATATCATGTCTTCAACAAAATTGGAATCTGTATTTCAAATATGTTCACCATTTGATTTTTATGTGATAATCTATGTTCATCAAAGTATAATGTGCATAGATAATATGTGAATAAACCAAGTGTTTTTTTCATCACTTTGTGGTCATAATCCGGAAGAGTATTTCACATAATCAACATATACAGCTCCCTTTGACATTCTGTATTTTTATATATATATATATATATATATATATATATATATACATACAGTGTATATATATATATATATATATATATATATATATATGCAAAAGCCCTCATTCACTGACTGACTGACATCACTAATTCTCGAACTTCCCAATATGTTAGGAAGCTGAAATATAACCTAAGTATTCTGCAGGTGGGAAATAGGAAAACTACATAATTAGAATTTTAACAAACCTCCCCTAAGGGGTTGATAAGGGAGTTGACATGATGACATCATTACCGATGCGTGGCTTGCGTTGCGTGAACGATTACACCCAAACGGACAATCAGATCAAAATTTGGATTACACCTAAAGTGTGTAGAATTTAATAAAGTACAAAAATGCGAAAGCCCTCACTCACTGACTCACTGACTCACTCACTCACTGACTCATCACTAATTCCCTTACTTCCCGATATGTTAGGGAGATGAAATGTAACATAGGTATTCTGCAGGTGGGAAATAGAAAAACTACGTAATTAGAATATTAATAAACCTCCGGTCACGCATACCCAACCCAATTATAGATGCCCGCAGGCTCCTGCTGTTAGAGGATGGCAGTAGTTCTGTGTCCTCTGGCCTGGGATACCAGCTCACATAGCTACAGCACCTTTCACCACATATTCTCCCCACTGATGGCACCGAATGCCTAGTCAGCACCTGCACTCCAGAAGTCCAAATACTTCTCCCCAGACCTTCTCTGCAGATATTCACCCCTCCAGTAAAGCTCACTGCTCTTTGTATACCCTTCCCTGTCTAGTCACTACACAAGCAGGTCAGTCAGGGTGTCACAGAGTCTAATGAGGATTGGAGAAATGATGCCTGGGCTCCTATACACAATGGGGTGTATGTGATCAGATTTCCTGCAGCTCCAGACATAACCTATTTACTACTTATTGTAATATGAGTGTTGGTTTCAATAACTATTTTAAACAACATTCCGGCCTAGAATTATTCCCATTAACAATTACTCACACATTGAACAAAGTATAACCAAATAAACCACATACTGTATTAAAGATATAACTGATACAATATAACATACTTCTAACTTATATTTAAGTCTGTTATGGGGTTTAGGGATAAACAGAAGTTACTCATGCTTGTGCAAAACGAGGTACAGCATGTACAATAAGGGATCTCTCATTTTGTCAGTTACCGGGACATATCCTAACACCGGCCATTTCAGCATCAGTGCAAGGTAATTGACTTAAGGGGAGATGTACTAAGCAGTGAAAAGTGTAGATGTGTAACAACAAAATCAGGACGACACTTGCAGCATGAATGTAATACAGGTCTTTACTCAGCATGAGCCAGACACGCGGTGGAAGTAACAGCAGACAAACAGGAAGTGAGTCACCTCGGCATGACATCATCTCCCATGATGCACAGCATGCATTTACATCCCCCCTTTCAAACTGGAAGGATGCAGAACATAGATGAAACAAATGCGACAATGTTAGGCCTGAACAAAAGAAAAGACATTATACAATAAAGTCTTGGAACTTTGGGTTGGGTTTGGACACACGGCCCGATCTGGTAATGGTACACTGGGAATCTATAGGCATGTCCATTGTGACAGCAGAGGGCTCTATTACTTCAGAAGTGGTCTCTGAGGAAGGACTGTCCGTGCAATGCGAATCATCACTGACATTGGTTGCAGCTGTGGTAGAAACTGATGAGTCAGGCTGTGTAGAGCTTTCTTCAGGTACACTTAACAGATGGCGGCAGTTGCGTTCATAGAGGGCATTATCAGACTGTACCACGTAGTTATTTGGATGACCTGCAGAATGCTGAACCACTGCCATTCTGTCAAATCCTTGCTCGGTTTGCATGCGGACAGGCTGGCCTGGAGACAGTGGTGGCAGGTGGTATGCTGATCTGTCATAAGAAGCTTTGGCAGCCATTCTGCGCTTGCTAATGTTCTCCCGTACCTGTGGCTCTACTCTGGGTTGCAGGAGCTGCTTTGCCATTGGGATGCCTGTGCTGGTGCACCGTGCTAATAGGCACTGTGCAGGTGATGGAAGTCCATCTCGGGGCGTGTTTCTCAAGTTTAACAGTGCCAAGTATATGTCTGATCCATCTCGTGCACACTTCTCCATTAGGTGCTTTGCAGAGCGGACTGCACGCTCTGCCAATCCATTTGACTGTGGGTAGTGTGGACTACTAGTGATGTGCTGGAAGTCCCATGTATTCGCAAAGTCCTTGAACTCTCTACCCTTGAATTGCACGGCAATATCAGTGATCAGCTGCTGTGGGGTGCCATGTGCTGCAGAGTGTCTCTTCAGCTTTGCAATGACCATTTCACTTGTGGTGCTGGGCAAGTAGTTTATCTCGAACCATCCTGAATAGGAGTCAACTAGTACCAGGTACTCCTTCCCCCTCCATTCAAATAGATCAGCTGCAAGAATGGACCACAGAAGATCAGGACTGTCATGGAGCAGCATGGGCTCCCGTGGCAGGTGTGGATGCAAGGCATTGCAAGGTGCACAAAATGAGACAGCATGGTCAATGTCACCGTACATGGAGGGCCAGAACGTGGTTTCACGGGCCCTATTCTTGGTAGCCTCCAGGCCAGCATGGCCCTTGTGCATCTGCTGGGTGTAGAACTTCTGAAGGGCAGCCAGAATCACAAAGCGATGATCCTGCAGGATGACACCATCAGACACGGTGAGCTCATCTCTCATACAGCAGGAGTGAAGGCAGTGCGGTAGTTCCTTGGAAGAGGATGGCCAGCTACTGAGAATTACAGCAGAGAGACGCTGGCAAAGATCATCCGCAAGTGTAGCAGCACACAGCTCTTCCAGCCGCTTGGTAGGGAGAATCCACAGCCATGACCTCATAGTCATCCTCAGCAGCATTCATGTCAGTAGTCAAAAGGAAGGCTCGAGACAGAGCATCAGCAACGTACATTTCTTTGCCTTGCTTATATATGACATCCAGGTTGTACTGCTGCAGCTTGAGCATCATGCCCTGAATACGGGAAGAAGCAGAGTGGATAGGCTTCTTGTGTATGGTGATAAGAGGCTGATGGTCGGTTTCCACCATGACAGGACGGCCATAGATGAAGTCATAGAAACGGTTGCAGACGAACACCAATGCCAACAGTTCTATCTCAATTTGTGCGTACCTGGTTTCAGTGTCAGTGAGAGCCCTGGAAGCAAAAGCCACCGGTCTGTGGTGTTGGAGGCACACGGCCCCTAGACCACTCTGTGAAGCATCGGCAGACAGGACTACTGGATCATGCACATTGAAGTATTGCAGGACCAGTGGATTTGTCAGCATGGTCTTCAATCGATCAACAGCAGCCGTGTGTGCGTCCAGCCAGCATCATTCTGAGTCCTGGTGGAGTAGCTGCCGCAAAGGTGCCATGGTTTCACTGTATTGCGGAACAAATTTAGACAGGTAGTTGGTCATCCCCAGGAAGCGCTGCAGTGCCTGTTGGTCAGCCGGAAGCGGCATTGGCTGGATCGCAGTGATTTTATTTGGGTCCGGTTTGACTCCTTGACTAGTGAGCACGTGGCAAACGTACACCACTTCTGTAACTCTAAACTTGCATTTGTCTGGGGTGAGCTTGAGGTTCAAAGCACGGGCCCGTTCAAGCACCTGGTGCAGCCGCTGGTCGTGTTCTTCCTTGGTGTGGTCCCATACCAGGATGTCATCAACGATTATTTCACAGGGATAGCCTGCAAACAGTGACTCCATGCAACGCCGGAAGACCTCACTGCCCGTAGTGATGCCATAGGGCATGCGAAGGAAGACATACGGCCCTATCGAGGTCATGAAAGCGGTGAGCAGGGACGAAGCTCTGTCCAAAGGGATTTGCCAGAATTCGCAGTTTGCATCCAGGGTACTGAAAACTGTGGCACCTGGCATGTCAGCAATCACTTGCTCAATGTTGCGGAGAGGGTGATATGGAGGCAGCAGTGCTTTGTTCAAGTGTACTGTATCAATACAAAGACTGGATCAATTATCAATACAAAGACTGGTTCAATGATGCGGTCACCATGGCGGACACCCACTGTGTTGCTTCCTCTATGGGGGCAATGACACCTAATTGAGTCATTCTGTGGATGTCTTTAATGATTTTGTCTTTCATTGTGATAGGAACCCTCCGGGGGGCACAGACAGTAGGTACAATGGAGTCATCCAGCCTCGTGGTACACAACAGGAAGCTTGCCAAGTGTACTGCAATCAAATAAATCCTGAAAGTCTTTTATCTCTGGTACAGTCATCTGTATTGCGTGTACCTCAGGCCCCAATGTGAGAAGGCCTAGCTTCATACTGTCAGGGAGGCCTAGCAATGGTTTAACCTTTTGATCCACAATGTGGAATAGCAAATCAGCACGGGTAAACTTTAGCTTTGTGGTACCCAGTGTGGTGATGAGCTGGCCACCATAAGCTAACAAGTTGTTCTTGTCTCGTGGGTTTATCTGTGCAGTTGGATCTATTTCACGTAGTTGTTTGTAGGATATGACATTGCACTTCGCTCCTGAGTCTATTTTGACTATGGTCACCTTGTTCGTATGCTTTGTTCTCAGTTTGATAAATATTTCACCCTTCTCATCCAAGTGGTCTACACTATCACAAACTGTCATGCGAACCGATTCACATCCTGGCTCCATTTCAACCTGGTATGCAAATTATAAGTGTGACTTCAATGCTGATTGGTTGCCATGGGCTACTTCTCCACTCTTTTCACTGCTTAGTACATCTACCCCCAAGTCACCTAATGCAAATTATTTACTAGTCATACAACATTTCTTAATGACACTACAAGGGAAGGAGAAAAGGAGGGGGTCAGTTGCACAGGAAGTTAATAGAGAAAAGTACCCCTGTTGTAAATATAACTGAGTATTCGTATTGTGTTAGGGGGTGCTACCACAGATCATGTCATAATATAGGGTAGAAGGGAAAAAGAGAAGAAAGAAGAGAAAGGAACTGTCTTCTGTGCTCTAGAATATAAAATTTAACTTTTAATTGTTATATATAAAATAGATGACACATTATACTCTGATGTGTCCTGCTAATAAGGTAGTATGCGAAATATAAAACTCTCAAATAAATATGTGTGAATACGACAACACTGTGAAATATAGACAAAAAGAAAAATTACAATAAACATAAATTGGTTAAAACTGAGTGTCTGTGGGCGTGGCTTGCCTATGGAGGAGAGCAGTCGCAGCTTGGCATAGCTCCTGCTTTATTACCATCTCCTCACCCTCCCAGCCCGCTCAGACCCGTTTATCCGTCCCATCCCTTCATTTTTTCTACTCTCCTAACACCCCTGCTATTATCTACCCGTGCCCGCAGAATCGGGGAGCGCCTTGGAGGCTCCCGCGGATTGCGGTCCGCTTCCAGTCCCCACGCCGGGGCCTCGATTTCTCCACAAATCCGCTGAACTTCCGGGCGCGCCGAGACAATGGCACCCGACCCTGGCTCACCTCTCCTGATGCTCGAGGAACCGTTTGCCACCTGTGGGAGGATGTGTTGACCCAGCGATCACTCGGGCTGACGGTTGGCTGTGGTCTGGGGGGCGGTGTCTCCTCTCCCTGGCGCGACGGTGGGACCCGGCGGCCATCTTTTCTTTTTTTTTTCCATTCTCGGAGCTGCGGGGCGTTTTGCCGCAGGGTGCTGGAGACTTGGAGCCAGACCATCTCCACTGCACGCCCTTCACCCCTGCTGTCTCTCCCCATTACTACCTGGGGACACCCGGATCAACATGCAACCGGTGTTGCAGCTACGTTGGGGACCCTGCTAACAGATGGCCGCTACACCACCACCGTAGTGACAGACTGCCAGGACATAACCGCAGACCATCACATCCGAGGCCGCAGACGTCGCCCTCCCTACCATAACCATTCATTGGAGCAGGGACCCGCAGCTGCCATCACCCCGGCTGGGACACTCCTGCCTCCTGCTCTGTTATTGCCAGCCCACTAATTACACAGGCTGAGTGGAGCCGGGGCCCTCAATTTCGGCCACCGACCTGCCAGATTCTCGGCTGCCCTGCACTGAAATCGGACAGGCCCGCCCGGCCCACCCAGCAGTGCCCCTCCATTCTCCCCACCCAGGAAGGCCCTGGGTACACGAGTAGAGATCATACCCCCACCACCCGGAGGATTATATCTATATCCCCCATTCCCCCACTCCCACCCTCGCAGCTCACGGTGATAGGCGGCCATTTTCATCTTATTCCTGCCAAAGACGGCACAGAGACTGGGACGGAGGGAGACGGGAGCCACACTGATTGGCCAGTTACTCCACAGTGCGGTGAGGAACTCTCCCCTACCTCCCCCTGGCCGGACCGCTGCCTCACCCTGCTTACGGCCTTACAAAACCACCCATGACATGCCGACAGCCTAGGGCTCGCATGTCCTACTCCCCACTTGCCTTTGCAGGCTCCTGGAATCCACCTCTACCACGGGGCCCCTACGCCTCACACCTCTCTTCCTCCTGGTGCCCTGCAACCATGATGAGAGTACACTGAGAGTAATTGTTTAATATGTGAGGCCTGCTACACCCTTTACTACTTTGATCCTCTGCTATTGGCTACCTCATCTCTATTCAGATCTCCCTGCATGGAAAAGTTCCTGATTCCTTTGCCCGTGATGTCCGCAGGCACTATTCAGCACTCTCAAGACGACACCCCCTGTGGCGAATCATCCGACTCCGACCACTCGACTACACGCTCGTTATCCCAGCGATCCCGCAAATCATGACCGCCTATTAAACAACCGAAGATGAAACATAAAGACCTGATAGCCGTCTTAGCGCCGCTCTTAGATGAGAAGTTAGTGAGCATTAAAGAAGCCATTGAGTCCTCTTTGACTTTGCTGAGTCAACATTCTACCCGCCTTGATGAAGTTGAACAAAGGATATCAACCCTAGAAGATAATCTGGAGTAAACTCAACGTTCTCTGCATGCCAAACAGCTAGAGGTCTCTGACCTATCGGAGAAGCATGATGACCTCGAAAATCGCAGCAGGCGCAACAACCTAAGGGTCATAGGCATCCCTGAATCGGTGAAGGGTCGAGAGCTCTTAGATCTTCTCTCATCAGGAATTCCGGAGCAACTGTCTATGGATCTGAAGGGAGCTCCTCTTGTCGTTGAGAGAGCCCATAGAATGGGACCCGAAAGGAAAAACTCTTCGGGACGTCCTCGCCCGGTCATCATGCGAATTCTGAACTATGCGGACAAATCGAGACTTCTCGACCACTACCGCAAAGCTGGCGGCCTTTCTATCAATGGAGAACGCCTCCTCGTCTTCCAGGACTTTTCTGCATTGGTAGCCGCTAAACGTAGAGAGTTTGCTCCCATCTGCAAGCATCTCTTTGACGCGAAGATCAAGTTTTCACTACTCTACCCTGCCCGCCTCAGAGTTTTCAAAGATGGTCGGCCGCGTTTCTTTGAAGATCCTGAGGCCAAATCACACTTCACCATACCTGACACTTGATTACTACATGACTTTACCTGTTAGTAGCTCACCGCTGCTCGAGTCTGCACTCGGGCCTCACATGATGTTTACAAGAAGTGTGATTGTGATTCTAGTCCACACTTATTGTTGTTTATTGATGTTCTTGTTATTGTTTATATGTTTTGTTATGTTTACCTGCGTGGGCTGGAGCCCCTTCCCCCCATTGGGGGATCCCCTCCCCGCTCGCTGGGACGGGGTGGGACCCTGCTTCATTTTTCATATTCCTCTCCTACTTTTTTTCCTGGTAGGGGTGGGTTGACATGTCTACTGACACCCACCCACACCCTCATGTAGACGGAGATACAACCACTACGTTGCTCCGTATCGTCTCATGGAATGTTGAGGGCCTCAATCACCCGGTTAAGAGGAAAAAGGTGATCACTCACCTGAAACGCATGTCTCCTCATATTATATTCCTCCAAGAGACCCACTGGTTAGACGATCCTAGACCTACCCTCCGAGCCCCTTGGATAGGGAAATGTATCTCATCTCCATACCATTCTAAGTCTAGGGGGGTTGCGATATTGTTTCACGCCAATCTCTAATATTCTATCTTGAGAAAGCTTTATGACCCTGAGGGTAGATTCTTGTTATTAGACATATGTATCAATGATGTTGTTTATACCCTTCTCAACCTCTATGCACCCAACATCTCACCCGATTCTTTCTTTGCAGACCTTTTAATGACTCTTTTCACCTGGGGCAGTCAAAATGTAATTGTCGGTGGAGACTTCAATTTGGTGGTCGACCCATCCATGGACAGATCCAGGGTAAGTGCCTCCACCGCTACGACTCTCACACAACTTCTATCTTCCTTCTGCTCCCAGTTAGACCTCTAGGACCCCTGGTGGATACTCCATCCCACTCAGAAAGACTTTTCTTTCTATTCCCACCCTCATTCTTCTCACTCTCGAACTGATTATATATTTGCAGCCACTCACCTCCTTTCCAAAGTCACCCACACCTCCATCGACAACATCATTATATCCGACCATGCCCCTATATCTCTCCATATCCAACTCGCAATGTCCCCCCGCAGTCCACCCCGTTGGCGTTTCCCTGCCTATCTACGCCAATCTACTGACTTCCTTCTTCACATGAAGCAATCCTGGCTCAATTATACTTTAGATAACAATGATCAGAGTCTAGACTCACCGGTCTTCTGGGGAGCAGCTAAGGCCGTCCTCCAAGGACATATTATGTCATACACTCATTCTAGACGGAAGAAGTTTTCTTCTCAATTACAGTCCTTAAGTACCACGCTTACCTCTGCATACAGAAGGTATACCCAACATGATACCCCCACCCACAAAGAGGCTTATCTCTCAGCCAAACTTGTCTATGACACTTTCCTCACGGTACGAGCTCAATTGTCCTATGACTATCAACATAACAGGCTCCATAGGTGGGGCAATAAATCAGGCAAACTGCTGGCCAATCTGATTAAAGGTCCTAAAGCCCGCACATGGGTAAACGCAATCAACAGCTCGGGCAAACTAACTACCGACCCCGAAATCATTTGTACTAAATTTAGGGAATTTTATCAATCTCTGTACGCCAAGGGTCCTGATGACTTGGATGCCAACCTCTCCTTTCTAGAGGAGGTTGCTCTCCCCGTTTTGATTTAGGAGGAGAGAGAATCTCTAGAGAGTCCGGTTAAAGTCGAGGAAGTTGTAGACGTTATCAAGACTCTACCAAATAACAAAAGCCCCGGTCCTGATGGCTTTGGCGCAGAGTTTTATAAAATGCTTCGTGATGAGCTGGCCCCTACCCTTACGTCTCTTTATAACCACATCCTTACCTCCAAACGAACCCCAATTAGATTTAATGAGGCCACGATTATAGACATAGCGAAACCTGGAAAGGACCCTTCCCTACCTGGCTCTTACAGGCCAATTTCCCTCATTAATCAGGATTTTAAAATCCTTACGAAACTGATGGCTAATAGATTTCAGCTCTGTCTCTCTCATATTATATCGCCTGCGCAGCTGGGCTTCATTAGACATAGACAATCTGTGCAGGGCATTAGGACCGCCTTGGCGGCCATAATGTACTCACGTTCTCATAATCTCGTGGATAATATCTTAATAAACCTTGACGCGGAAAAGGCTTTTTCGATAAGATTGCCTGGCCTCACTTCGCAAGAGTTTTATCACACCAAAAATTTGGTGATAACTTTCGTGGCCTTGTTGACTCCCTTTATGATGCCCCTACTGTGCAGGTGATAGTCAATAACATTTCCTAATCTCCCTTTATCCTCAAAAGAGGGACCAGACAGGGTTGCCCTCTTTCCCCCCTCCTATTGAACCTAGCGCTAGAACCCTTTATACGTTACATCCTTAACCTCTCTGTTTGATGGCATTCGCAGATGACATCCTTCTTCTCACCTCCAACCCAAGACAATCCGTCATGGCGTTGCAGAACGCTATCTCTCGTTTTTCCTCCTTTGCAGGGTTCCTGATTAATTTTGATAAATCAGAGGCATTGTCTATTTTCCCCCAGATTACTACAGGATGGGACACTCCTTTTCCGTTTCGGTGGGCCCCCGCTCATATTACGTATCTTGGAGTCCTTCTTCCCTCAGACCCTGCTCGTCTTTACTCTGACAACATACACCCCATCCTCGCTAAAATCCAAACTGAATTGGCACTATGGCAAAAATTGTCTCTTAACCTTATAGGTCGTTGTAATCTGGTGAAGATGGCTAGCTTCCCCAAATTGCTCTATGTCCTTCAGATGGTACCTGTCCTGCTCTCTAAATCTGACCTATCTCTCCTTAACTCATCTATTTCAAAATTCATCTGGGCCAGTAAAAGACCCAGAATAAGCCTCTTTAAATGATCTCAGACGGTGCAAAATGGGGGGCTGAATCTGCTGGACATAGAGCAGTACAACAGAGCCTGTCTTCTTTGTTTCGTAGTGGATTGGCTCAATAGTACATCAGTCTTCACCGATTCGCTGATTGACTCTCAATTCTGCACCCCTTTGTCTCTTAGCTTTGTCCTACATGCATCCAAATCTGACTTACTGGCTAATTATCTAGACAGTATACTCTTAACTTCCACTGCAGTGGCATGGAGATTATCCAGAAGATCTTTAAAATTGCAGCACACCTACTCCCTATTTCTTCCTCTCCTTGGTAACTGGAGGGTCTGGCCTCATATCCTTTCAATACTTGGCATAATGCTGGTCTCACACGAGTCGGTGACTTCCTCGACTCTAGGAAAAAAACACTCACTTTTACTGAAGCACTGGCCAAATATGACATTAACCCTAACCACGGATTCTACTTCTTTCAGGCTTCACACTATGTACATTCAGTCCTCTCCCATCTCAGTTCATCTGACTTTGTTAACAGTCTAGACACGCTTCTGCACTCCGGGACATGCTCCATCTCATCTCTATATGCCCGCATTCGTGTAGAACATATCCCCACTACTGATCTGCCCCAAGTACAGACATGGTCTTCTCACATTCCTTCCATGTCTCCAGAAGCCATAATGGACAGTTTCACAGCCTCCCTTAAACTTATTCCAGCTAGCTTGTACCAGGAAATGTCCTACAAGATATTACATAGAGCCTATATCTCCCCGAAGAGGAGTCATTTGATGGGTTTATCTGACTCGGCAAAATGCCTGAAATGCTCTGCGCAAGTCGCCGATCTTATGCATTGCTATTGGCACTGTCCTCACATTTAGGCGTTTTGGGCTGAACTACGGATATATGGTGCCTCCGAGTTAGGTCTACACTTCCAATGCACTGCCCCTTGGGCTCTCTTTGGTCATATCCTGGATCAACCTGGCCTTTCCCCCCAGGATACAAAATTGATAGTGATTCTCTCAGCAGTAAGCAGGAAAGCCATTCTCCAGCAATGGATCTCCGACACCCCTCCCACATTGCCACTGGCTACCTCTAGACTCTTCTTCCTATTCACAATGGACTGGCTGAAAACGTCACTAAATAAAGAATTACTAACTCCTGCACTGTTCAAATGTTGGGGACGATTTATTAACAGATTGCCCACCTGACAAAATTGGCTGTTAAACAAAGTTTTCAATGCACCACGTGGTATGGACATCAACTCTTAACTGATGGCCCTCCCATTTCTCTCCCGTAACCATGTGACCCTCCCCAATTCTATGCTCCTCTGGTTTTCCTCTCTCTAATGCTACGTTTCTTGCTGCCACCTCCCTTAGCCATCTTTATTCCTTCCTTATACACCCTCTCTATGACTCTCCGTTGTCTACATATCTTCTCTCGCTCTGTTGATGTCTCCATGGATGGGTCGGCGGTCCCCTCGCCCTGGCAGGTATTGTTGTTTTTTGTTTTTGGGTTTTGTTTTACTTCTAGTTACTCGTTCCCCACCGGGGAGAACGTATTAGTATGTTATATAGCTTGTACTGTTTGTATTTTTGTTTCTGTATCAAATTGGTGATAGATAGCTCTGTGATTAGGCTTTTCCAAGACTTATATAACACTGTCATCTACAGTTCTTCTACATTGCACTAGAAAAGGAAAAAAAATTAGGTTTTGTTTTAGATCCCGTTGTCCACATAACTTGTAGGTCTTGGACCTTCTTGGTCTATGTCTTAGAATGGGTACTGTGTTTTTCTTTGACATTGATTGTTGTGTTTTCTGGACCTCAATAAAATATATTTTGAAAAAAAAAAAACCTGAGCATCTGTTTAGTGTCTGTCCTAACTGCGTCTCTGTCTTAATGTAAGTAACAGTTGCTTGATATTAAGTTACAATCTCTATTGGTATTGATACAATTGAGTTGAAGCTGTTACTTAGGTGCTTCTAAAAAGCATTTGGCATTATGCCCAGACTCCTTGGGTTAAGGATACAATTGTGTGTCTTAAAAATGTAATGCAATAATCCCGTGTGTTGCACAGTATATTGTGGTCAGTTCACACAGCCACCCTCCAGCGGATAGGTTTTATATCTGTTATATTTAATTTTAAGTATACCAATCCGTGATGTCTTTATAGTTATCGATCACTGTAATTTAATGTATGCTATCTTCTTGAGCACAGTATCCTATATTTAATGTCTCACTTTTAGTGTCAAATACTATCACTAGATATTAGATGTATATTAATTAATTCCACTGTTGTATATTATATGATGCCTGCTTGAGCACAGCAGCCAGTATCTGACCTCTCACTTATAGTGTCAGGTTTCTAATATTGGCAGATATAATGACCATCCATCTCTCACATATAGTGTCAGACGTACTGGACTTATATCAAAGGATCCTATAATTACTTCCCAACATCGCACCAGTGTTCAATATTAGATGTATATTAGCTGAACCTCTCACTTATAGTGTCAGGTTACTAGTATCAACTGTTCAATAAATGATGATTCAACCTCTCTCTTTTAGTGTCAGGTTAATGGTATATTTGGGAAATGATCCTGTAATGCCTCGTTTTTACAGGGTCAGATATGTTGTTAGTTCACCTTTCACTGCTGGTGTCCGGTGTCTGACTCTGCCATATATGTTGTTCAAATGAACATTTCTGCGGTTGTAATTACAAAAAATATAAAAAATATATATGGTTATGTGCTCATAAGTATCTATATAATATATGAATATCAGAGCTTTTGAATACTGGCTCAATGGATAATACTTCTATCCAAGAGAACTTAATATTGATTTAAATGTATGCGCTGTTTCATAGGTGCATAAACAGTGTGAAATACTAGATGTTAGTTATTAGTCTATAGACATTACTGCGACACATAGGATACAATTGAGAATTATTTATTAGGCACGATATACCAATTTCTGGCATCCTGTTATTGGTTGGTCATAAGGTCACTGTGTACAAATGAGCCTATGTCTATTATGGAAACTATCTGATTCAGTTCCCTACCAGTTGACCCATAGCTCTATATGTATATAATATCCGTGGACAGTCTAATAGGAGTACCAGCATATGTGTGTTAACATTACTGATTCCCTATTCGGGATCTAGTTGTATGTTCCTCAATCAGATAGTCAATCAAACAGTGGAAGACCATCCTGTGTACGGGTTCCCTGTAATCACATTAATGTGGACCCGCATATGGACGCGCCTTCACTAATAAAGGAAAATACCAAGGAGCGGTGTTGAAGTCAAATGGTATATGGCACATGTATATGACAAGTGTCTATATTAGAACCGATTGCGTCCTCTGTCCTAAATGTCCTGTCTATTCAATAGTATGTCATCTGTTCCAAATGTCCGTATTCAGTTAATTTGAACACTTATAAGCTGTCGAAGTCGAAAAATATTGCAGTACACACATCACGTACAAACTACACATAGAAGGCCTCCGTGCGTGTACTTGTTCTGACGTGCGTGAGCATATTCGCAATTTGCGTATGGTCGCTCCCGTGGTCCTGCGCATTAGCGCGTGGTATGAGTATTTACGGTAGGGTTTGTGGACGCATGGAAAAGCTATCAAAACACATTACATATTTAATCCAAATAGTGCACAATGTACACATAGTCTCCCTGCATCACACCAGCAAGTTACAATAGTTTAAATGGTATCAGAACAAAGGGATTCACCTTTACAGGATAGGAGGGGACAGAACAAGGTTATAAGGTAGTGTTTGGTATCCAGCTGTAGGGTATTTTAAGGGTAATATTCCAGTGTTGGTTTGCAGAAGATCGCACGTTCCTGCAAATAGTTATGTGCAGGAGCAGAATATAGATATAAACTGTATTTACTGTACATTAGATATGCGGCGGGAACCCAGAGGAGACCACCCACAAGTGCATCTTGAACAGACATCGCCCACCTATTCAAACCAACCTATGACCTCTCCTGTACTGTAAATGACAATCCCTGTGTCCAATGGACAAAGAAATTACATTGTGTTAAGTTTTGGAAGATTGTATAAAAGGAGCTAGCTGCAGGCCTGGTCTCTCTCTTTCTCTCTCTCTCTCTCTCTCTCTCTCAAGACACACAAAGTTATCTATCTAGATGACCGAGGACCAGACTGGGTAGCGCGGCAAAATTCAAACAAGTATGTACCATTGACTGTAGCCATTATTCTTTTGTATTGTATTGCTTTGTGATTGTAACCCCCTTTCAGTAATAATATGCTGTGGTGTCGGAACCCTGCAGTTTAAATACAAATCTGGTGTCGTGTTTTCCTTTCCCTGCTAAGGTTTAAAGTGTATTACTATCGCATGCATATCTGTTAAGGGTTCACTGTGTAACTTTGGGTGTGTACGCGCTGTGTGTACTTTGTACAGCCAGCGCTGCATTTGTATGCAAAGTCCGTACACGGTACGGGACTCTGTATGCTAATGGTGTAATAAATACGTAGATTGTGGATTAAGTATAGCGGCCGCAGCGGCTTCATTTAAAGTGTATGAAATGTCTTTTTAAAGTGTTGCTTTTAGTCCTGTATGTAAATCAGCGTTTACAATTGGGGGCATTGTCCGATTTCCACATACTCACAGCCTAACAGGTCATAGCAGACTTAATCTATCAGCAAAAGGGTGGACAGAATGTATCCTACGTAACCTTTTCGTGGTCGATGGATGCACTGAAAACCCTACTTGTGTGCTGATTAGATGACGTCTGCTCTGTATGGTTTGCAGAGGTGCTGGTATAACCCGTAATACAACAGGAAAAAAGCTATTTAAAAATCTGTGAATTTTTTGGGGGGCTCCAAATAGCGTACACAAAAGGCACCCATACTTTGCATACCCTCTCACATTGTTGCCATAAAACTCAGATTGCTAATTTCATTTAGATCTGTGTGAAACCGGAGATATTTGTTGCTAAATAGTTTAAAATAAAATAAGTGTTTAAGGAAGTAAGTGTAAAGACACAAACTCAGTCTGGCCTGGTTGTAAAGGTTTATACAGAAAAAACTGGGTGTTGTGTTAAGTGAGCGATTATAGTTAGCATTGCTCACATTTATAGAAGTTGTGGGATTTGTTTTACTGCAGACGCATGGTTTTGTACACGTGGTTCGGACAAAGTACAGGAATGCGCAAGCAGCGTACAAAGACACGCACGGTCGCATGTTTACGCAAAGTGCATAAGAAGTGCGGGCGATAAGTACAAATTACACAATAGTGTCGTTTAGTTCAAAGGTGGGACAGTAGCCATGCTACAATAACACAAAACTACTCGGTTTCTAAAGCAGATTAGTATAAAACTTTTGTTTAAACTGTATTGCCTCTGGGGTAAAGCTGCCTATCTGAATGAATTAAAATTTTCTGTACAGAAAAACCAAAGTATATTTGAGTGAGCGAACGTAAGATAGAGTGGATTTGTACCCCGGAAATCGGGTCCCGTTGTACACCAAGTGAGTGGAGGCTTGGTGGCATGAGGCGGCTGACTCACGTTAATATAGATTGAAATACACAAATCGTGAGCAGATTTGCAGAGGAGCGTAATAGGGAATTGTGCATTGTGTAGTATTGAAGTAAAAAGGTTTTTTGTTATGCTCCGAGCTGAGGGTCGCAGTTTGTACATCGACCCGTGGTTGTACGGCAGATAGGTAACAAGTACCTATACGCTGGGCGATTGGACCGCGCGTTTGTGGGTGCGATATATAGCTCAACTTGATACTCCTTTTACGAGCTTTTTGTGTAAAATCGCGGTATCATTAGCGCTGTATAGAGCATACGCAAGCGTGATTTGTGTATAAGTGTATAGGGAGTTTTCACTGGTCTCTCTCAGGAAAATCTCCAGCGGCAGATATTTACTGGAAAAGGCAAGTCACTCCTAACACTTCCAGTAAATAGAAACTATATAGGGCCTCACTGGGTACGCGGTGGTCACTATTGGAGTGAGTCGTGGTACTCAGCGGAGAAGGAGCGAGTGAAAGCGCTAGGTGTCTTTCACCGTCTATCTGCGGTGTGCATTGGGGATTGCGTTTATTGGCAAAAAGTCAGCGATGGGATCCAATTGCACAAGCAGTGGGCGTTTAGTAGCTAGGGTTCAGGCTGAAGAAGAGGGGCCGAAAAGGTCAGAATTGCGACCGAGAGGGTCAGCAAGGTTTATTATGTGTGAAAAGTATGGTTCACACACGGAGGCTTTTTGCAATGAATGGTTACGTATGACTGACAAAGATAGGGTACCATTCCCTAAGGTGGGCAGCTTTGAACCGGAGGTATTGCAGAACTTAAGGATAAGGATATGTCTGATAAAATCCAGAAAACAAAGGATTAGACATACAGATTGTTTAAATGTATGGCAGCAAGAGGGGGATGTGCAAAGGGAATTAGCTCGCGCAGCAGGTTCCAAACCTAGCGGGAAAACAATGGCGACCACACCACCACCACCATATATTGTTGGGGAGAAAGTGGCTACAAGCAATGGTGCATTGGTACAGGATAGGAATGTGATTGATAAATGTACTAACGCTAACCCTTGCCAGCTGTATCCCATTTTAAATTTTCCTCAGGATTGTGAGCAGGAAGATGATCCCAGCACGATATCAGCACTCTCTCTAGCAGCCACCATACAAGATACTCAAGTGGGCACGGCCCAACCATCAAGAGTTGTAGCAAGGCCCACTAGCGGAGGGATAAGTGAGGTCGTGTCCACAGGTAAGTATGGTACCATACATTATGCAGAAACTATAGCTCCCCACATTGTAGAATCAAACCAGAAGGATGTAATTGAATTAAATCCTGTCAGGGTAATTGCTGTCCCCAACGGGAAAACTGAAAATCAGGGAGTAACTCCCATCAGGAACATTGCCATGCATTGTCCCTGGTCCCGGGCAGAGTTAAGGTCAATTATGTCTGAATTTCCCGATCCCAGGAAAGATCTAGTCGGATGCCAGAGATTCATCAAAGAGTTAGGTAACGCCCATGAGCCTACAAATAAAGATTGGCGAACAGTGTTAAGAGTGTGTTTACCTTCAAATATTGACATCACGAAATTTATAGCAGACAGTAAGTTAGATGCAGAAGTAGAGATGAGCGCCGGAAATTTTTCGGGTTTTGTGGTTTGGTTTTGGGTTCGGTTCCGCGGCCGTGTTTTGGGTTCGACCGCGTTTTGGCAAAACCTAACCAAATTTTTTTTGTCGGATTCGGGTGTGTTTTGGATTCGGGTGTTTTTTTCCAAAAAACCTAAAAAACAGCTTAGATCATAGAATTTGGGGGTCATTTTGATCCCAAAGTATTATTAACCTCAAAAACCATCATTTCCACTCATTTTCAGTCTATTCTGAATACCTCACACCTCACAATATTATTTTTAGTCCTAAAATTTGCACCGAGGTCGCTGGATGACTAAGCTAAGCGACCCTTGTGGCCGACACAAACACCTGGCCCATCTAGGAGTGGCACTGCAGTGTCACGCAGGATGTCCCTTCCAAAAAACCCTCCCCAAACAGCACATGACGCAAAGAAAAAAAGAGGCGCAATGAGGTTGCTGTGTGAGTAAGATGAGCGACCCTAGTGGCCGACACAAACACTGGGCCCATCTAGGAGTGTCACTGCAGTGTCACGCAGGATGTCCCTTCCAAAAAACCCTCCCCAAACAGCACATGACGCAAAGAAAAAAAGAGGCGCAATGAGGTAGCTGTGTGAGTAAGATAAGCGACCCTAGTGGCCGACACAAACACCGGGCCCATCTAGGAGTGTCACTGCAGTGTCACGCAGGATGTCCCTTCCAAAAAACCCTCCCCAAACAGCACATGACGCAAAGAAAAAAAGAGGCGCAATGAGGTAGCTGTGTGAGTAAGATAAGCGACCCTAGTGGCCGACACAAACACCGGGCCCATCTAGGAGTGGCACTGCAGTGTCACGCAGGATGTCCCTTCCAAAAAACCCTCCCCAAACAGCACATGACGCAAAGAAAAAAAGAGGCGCAATGAGGTAGCTGTGTGAGTAAGATAAGCGACCCTAGTGGCCGACACAAACACCGGGCCCATCTAGGAGTGTCACTGCAGTGTCACGCAGGATGTCCCTTCCAAAAAACCCTCCCCAAACAGCACATGACGCAAAGAAAAAAAGAGGCGCAATGAGGTAGCTGTGTGAGTAAGATAAGCGACCCTAGTGGCCGACACAAACACCGGGCCCATCTAGGAGTGTCACTGCAGTGTCACGCAGGATGTCCCTTCCAAAAAACCCTCCCCAAACAGCACATGACGCAAAGAAAAAAAGAGGCGCAATGAGGTAGCTGTGTGAGTAAGATAAGCGACCCTAGTGGCCGACACAAACACCGGGCCCATCTAGGAGTGTCACTGCAGTGTCACGCAGGATGTCCCTTCCAAAAAACCCTCCCCAAACAGCACATGACGCAAAGAAAATAAGAGGCGCAATGAGGTAGCTGTGTGAGTAAGATAAGCGACCCTAGTGGCCGACACAAACACCGGGCCCATCTAGGAGTGGCACTGCAGTGTCACGCAGGATGTCCCTTCCAAAAAACCCTCCCCAAACAGCACATGACGCAAAGAAAAAAAGAGGCGCAATGAGGTAGCTGTGTGAGTAAGATAAGCGACCCTAGTGGCCGACACAAACACCGGGCCCATCTAGGAGTGGCACTGCAGTGTCACGCAGGATGTCCCTTCCAAAAAACCCTCCCCAAACAGCACATGACGCAAAGAAAAAAAGAGGCGCAATGAGGTAGCTGTGTGAGTAAGATAAGCGACCCTAGTGGCCGACACAAACACCGGGCCCATCTAGGAGTGGCACTGCAGTGTCACGCAGGATGTCCCTTCCAAAAAACCCTCCCCAAACAGCACATGACGCAAAGAAAAAAAGAGGCGCAATGAGGTAGCTGTGTGAGTAAGATAAGGGACTCTAGTGGCCGACACAAACACCGGGCCCATCTAGGAGTGTCACTGCAGTGTCACGCAGGATGTCCCTTCCAAAAAACCCTCCCCAAACAGCACATGACGCAAAGAAAAAAAGAGGCGCAATGAGGTAGCTGTGTGAGTAAGATAAGCGACCCTAGTGGCCGACACAAACACCGGGCCCATCTAGGAGTGTCACTGCAGTGTCACGCAGGATGTCCCTTCCAAAAAACCCTCCCCAAACAGCACATGACGCAAAGAAAAAAAGAGGCACAATGAGGTAGCTGTGTGAGTAAGATAAGCGACCCTAGTGGCCGACACAAACACCGGGCCCATCTAGGAGTGTCACTGCAGTGTCACGCAGGATGTCCCTTCCAAAAAACCCTCCCCAAACAGCACATGACGCAAAGAAAAATTAAAGAAAAAAGAGGTGCAAGATGGAATTGTCCTTGGGCCCTCCCACCCACCCTTATGTTGTATAAACAGGACATGCACACTTTAACCAACCCATCATTTCAGTGACAGGGTCTGCCACACGACTGTGACTGATATGACGGGTTGGTTTGGACCCCCACCAAAAAAGAAGCAATTAATCTCTCCTTGCACAAACTGGCTCTACAGAGGCAAGATGTCCACCTCATCATCATCCTCCGATATATCACCGTGTACATCCCCCTCCTCACAGATTATCAATTCGTCCCCACTGGAATCCACCATCTCAGCTCCCTGTGTACTTTGTGGAGGCAATTGCTGCTGGTCAATGTCTCCGCGGAGGAATTGATTATAATTCATTTTAATGAACATCATCTTCTCCACATTTTCTGGATGTAACCTCGTACGCCGATTGCTGACAAGGTGAGCGGTGGCACTAAACACTCTTTCGGAGTACACACTTGTGGGAGGGCAACTTAGGTAGAATAAAGACAGTTTGTGCAAGGGCCTCCAAATTGCCTCTTTTTCCTGCCAGTATAAGTACGGACTGTGTGACGTGCCTACTTGGATGCGGTCACTCATATAATCCTCCACCATTCTTTCAATGTTGAGAGAATCATATGCAGTGACAGTAGACGACATGTCCGTAATCGTTGTCAGGTCCTTCAGTCCGGACCAGATGTCAGCATCAGCAGTCGCTCCAGACTGCCCTGCATCACCGCCAGCGGGTGGGCTCGGAATTCTGAGCCTTTTCCTCGCACCCCCAGTTGCGGGAGAATGTGAAGGAGGAGATGTTGACAGGTCGCGTTCCGCTTGACTTGACAATTTTGTCACCAGCAGGTCTTTCAACCCCAGCAGACTTGTGTCTGCCGGAAAGAGAGATCCAAGGTAGGCTTTAAATCTAGGATCGAGCATGGTGGCCAAAATGTAGTGCTCTGATTTCAACAGATTGACCACCCGTGAATCCTTGTTAAGCGAATTAAGGGCTCCATCCACAAGTCCCACATGCCTAGCGGAATCGCTCCGTGTTAGCTCCTCCTTCAATGTCTCCAGCTTCTTCTGCAAAAGCCTGATGAGGGGAATGACCTGACTCAGGCTGGCAGTGTCTGAACTGACTTCACGTGTGGCAAGTTCAAAGGGCATCAGAACCTTGCACAACGTTGAAATCATTCTCCACTGCACTTGAGACAGGTGCATTCCACCTCCTATATCGTGCTCAATTGTATAGGCTTGAATGGCCTTTTGCTGCTCCTCCAACCTCTGAAGCATATAGAGGGTTGAATTCCACCTCGTTACCACTTCTTGCTTCAGATGATGGCAGGGCAGGTTCAGTAGTTTTTGGTGGTGCTCCAGTCTTCTGTACGTGGTGCCTGTACGCCGAAAGTGTCCCGCAATTCTTCTGGCCACCGACAGCATCTCTTGCACGCCCCTGTCGTTTTTTAAAAAAATTCTGCACCACCAAATTCAAGGTATGTGCAAAACATGGGACGTGCTGGAATTTGCCCATATTTAATGCACACACAATATTGCTGGCGTTGTCCGATGCCACAAATCCACAGGAGAGTCCAATTGGGGTAAGCCATTCCGCGATGATCTTCCTCAGTTGCCGTAAGAGGTTTTCAGCTGTGTGCGTATTCTGGAAAGCGGTGATACAAAGCGTAGCCTGCCTAGGAAAGAGTTGGCGTTTGCGAGATGCTGCTACTGGTGCCGCCGCTGCTGTTCTTGCGGCGGGAGTCCATACATCTACCCAGTGGGCTGTCACAGTCATATAGTCCTGACCCTGCCCTGCTCCACTTGTCCACATGTCCGTGGTTAAGTGGACATTGGGTACAACTGCATTTTTTAGGACACTGGTGAGTCTTTTTCTGACGTCCGTGTACATTCTCGGTATCGCCTGCCTAGAGAAGTGGAACCTAGATGGTATTTGGTAACGGGGGCACACTGCCTCAATAAATTGTCTAGTTCCCTGTGAACTAACGGCGGATACCGGACGCACGTCTAACACCAACATAGTTGTCAAGGCCTCAGTTATCCGCTTTGCAGCAGGATGACTGCTGTGATATTTCATCTTCCTCGCAAAGGACTGTTGGACAGTCAATTGCTTACTGGAAGTAGTACAAGTGGGCTTACGACTTCCCCTCTGGGATGACCATCGACTCCCAGCAGCAACAACAGCAGCGCCAGCAGCAGTAGGCGTTACACGCAAGGATGCATCGGAGGAATCCCAGGCAGGAAAGGACTCGTCAGAATTGCCAGTGACATGGCCTGCAGGACTATTGGCATTCCTGGGGAAGGAGGAAATTGACACTGAGGGAGTTGGTGGGGTGGTTTGCGTGAGCTTGGTTACAAGAGGAAGGGATTTACTGGTCAGTGGACTGCTTCCGCTGTCGCCCAAAGTTTTTGAACTTGTCACTGACTTATTATGAATGCGCTGCAGGTGACGTATAAGGGAGGATGTTCCGAGGTGGTTAACGTCCTTACCCCTACTTATTACAGCTTGACAAAGGCAACACACGGCTTGACACCTGTTGTCCGCTTTTCTGTTGAAATACCTCCACACTGAAGAGCTGATTTTTTTGGTATTTTCACCAGGCATGTCAACGGCCATATTCCTCCCACGGACAACAGGTGTCTCCCCGGGTGCCTGACTTAAACAAACCACCTCACCATCAGAATCCTCCTGGTCAATTTCCTCCCCAGCGCCAGCAACACCCATATCCTCCTCATCCTGGTGTACTTCAACACTGACATCTTCAATCTGACTATCAGGAACTGGACTGCGGGTGCTCCTTCCAGCACTTGCAGGGGGCGTGCAAATGGTGGAAGGCGCATGCTCTTCACGTCCAGTGTTGGGAAGGTCAGGCATCGCAACCGACACAATTGGACTCTCCTTGTGGATTTGGGATTTCGAAGAACGCACAGTTCTTTGCGGTGCTTTTGCCAGCTTGAGTCTTTTCAGTTTTCTAGCGAGAGGCTGAGTGCTTCCATCCTCATGTGAAGCTGAACCACTAGCCATGAACATAGGCCAGGGCCTCAGCCGTTCCTTGCCACTCCGTGTGGTAAATGGCATATTGGCAAGTTTACGCTTCTCCTCCGACAATTTTATTTTAGGTTTTGGAGTCCTTTTTTTACTGATATTTGGTGTTTTGGATTTGACATGCTCTGTACTATGACATTGGGCATCGGCCTTGGCAGACGACGTTGCTGGCATTTCATCGTCTCGGCCATGACTAGTGGCAGCAGCTTCAGCACGAGGTGGAAGTGGATCTTGATCTTTCCCTAATTTTGGAACCTCAACATTTTTGTTCTCCATATTTTAATAGGCACAACTAAAAGGCACCTCAGGTAAACAATGGAGATGGATGGATACTAGTATACAATTATGGATGGACTGCCGAGTGCCGACACAGAGGTAGCTACAGCCGTGGACTACCGTACTGTACTGTGTCTGCTGCTAATATAGACTGGATGATAATGAGATGTAGTATGTATAAAGAAGAAAGAAAAAAAAAACCACGGGTAGGTGGTATACAATTATGGATGGACTGCCGAGTGCCGACACAGAGGTAGCTACAGCCGTGAACTACCGTACTGTGTCTGCTGCTAATATAGACTGGTTGATAATGAGATGTAGTATGTATAAAGAAGAAAAAAAAAAAACCACGGGTAGTTGGTATACAATTATGGATGGACTGCCGAGTGCCGACACAGAGGTAGCTACAGCCGTGGACTACCGTACTGTACTGTGTCTGCTGCTAATATAGACTGGTTGATAATGAGATGTAGTATGTATAAAGAAGAAAGAAAAAAAAACCACGGGTAGGTGGTATACAATTATGGATGGACTGCCGAGTGCCGACACAGAGGTAGCTACAGCCGTGGACTACCGTACTGTACTGTGTCTGCTGCTAATATAGACTGGATGATAATGAGATGTAGTATGTATAAAGAAGAAAGAAAAAAAAACCACGGGTAGGTGGTATACAATTATGGATGGACTGCCGAGTGCCGACACAGAGGTAGCTACAGCCGTGGACTACCGTACTGTACTGTGTCTGCTGCTAATATAGACTGGATGATAATGAGATGTAGTATGTATGTATAAAGAAGAAAGAAAAAAAAACCACGGGTAGGTGGTATACAATTATGGATGGACTGCCGAGTGCCGACACAGAGGTAGCTACAGCCGTGAACTACCGTACTGTGTCTGCTGCTAATATAGACTGGTTGATAATGAGATGTAGTATGTATAAAGAAGAAAGAAAAAAAAAACCACGGGTAGGTGGTATACAATTATGGATGGACTGCCGAGTGCCGACACAGAGGTAGCTACAGCCGTGGACTACCGTACTGTACTGTGTCTGCTGCTAATATAGACTGGTTGATAATGAGATGTAGTATTTATAAAGAAGAAAGAAAAAAAAAACCACGGGTAGGTGGTATACAATTATGGATGGACTGCCGAGTGCCGACACAGAGATAGCTACAGCCGTGGACTACCGTACTGTACTGTGTCTGCTGCTAATATAGACTGGATGATAATGAGATGTAGTATGTATAAAGAAGAAAGAAAAAAAAAACCACGGGTAGGTGGTATACAATTATGGATGGACTGCCGAGTGCCGACACAGAGGTAGCTACAGCCGTGAACTACCGTACTGTGTCTGCTGCTAGTATAGACTGGATGATAAATAATGATATAAAAAATATATATATATCACTACTGCAGCCGGACAGGTATATATTATATAATGACGGACCTGCTGGACACTGTCTGTCAGCAGAATGAGTTTTTTAATTTTCATAGAATAAAAAAACACCACACAAGTCACACGACGAGTGTACTTTTTCAGGCAGACATTCAATCACAATATATATACTATACTGGTGGTCAGTGTGGTCAGGTCACTGGTCACAGTGGTCAGTGGTCAGTCACACTGGCAGTGGCACTCTGGCAGCAAAAGTGTGCACTGTTTAATATGTACTCCTGGCTCCTGCTATAACCTATAACTGCTCCCGAGTCTCCCCCACAATTAAGCTGTGTGAGCACAGTCAGATATTATACATAGATGATGCAGCACACTGGGCTGAGCACAGATATGGTATGTGAGTGTGACTGAGTCACTGTGTATCGTTTTTTTCAGGCAGAGAACAAGAACAGAACGGATTATTAAATAATAATAAATTATAAAACTGCACTGGTGGTCAGGTCACTGGTCATCAGTCACTAGTATAACTCCTCCTAAGCTCCAGTAAGTAAATGAAGTGTCTCACTCTCACTCTCCTATCTATTTTAATTTCTAAACGGAGAGGACGCCAGCCACGTCCTCTCCCTATCAATCTCAATGCATGTGTGAAAATGGCCGCGACGCGCGGCTCCTTATATAGAATCCGAGTCTCGCGATAGAATCCGAGCCTCGCGAGAATCCGACAGCGTGATGATGACGTTCGGGCGCGCTCGGGTTAACCGAGCAAGGCGGGAAGATCCGAGTCGCTCGGACCCGTGTAAAAAAACATGAAGTTCGGGCGGGTTCGGATTCAGAGAAACCGAACCCGCTCATCTCTATGCAGAAGTACCTCTCACTGATGAATACAATCAGGAGAATGTACGGCAAATCAATCTGCAATTAGGACTATATTTCCCTACTGTTGTCAAATGGAATAAAATTTTCTCCATAAGACAAAAGGAAGGTGAAACGGCATCCGAATATTTCCATCGGGCACTGCAGGAAATGTCTAGATACACTGGGATCGAGGACATTAAAGATAATGCGCATCACAGGGAGGTAGCTGTTACTGTATTAATGGACGGGTTAAAGGAGGCATTAAGAACAAGGGTACAAACCTCTCTACCTAACTGGAGAGGTATATCGGTGGCTGCATTGAGAGAATCCGCTATCGAGCACGACCGGAACATCAGTAAACACAGGGAGTCTCAGGGGGATAAGCTGATGACAGTAAGTATAAATGCTCTTACAACAAAACCACATCAGCCAAAACTCCAGACCCCTGATGGTAAATCACGGTCAATAATATGCTTCTATTGTAAAAAGGAAGGACATTTTGCAAGGGACTGTAGGAATAAACGTACACATAACATATACCGACCCCCTAGACCAGAATATGAACCACACTACAACTCACATAATTGGGATCAGGGACCATATAGAAGAGATTATGAGCCACATAGAGGGGAAACAAGGAGGTACCCACCAAGGAGAGATTGGCAGACCTCCAAAAATTCTCAGAAACCCCCCTCACATATTGTAGCTGCCAATGCACTGCGAGAGAGTACCCATACACAATAGGGGTTGGGCCACACCTGTAGTCTGCAGCCAGTGAAATTGATTGCTAGCCTTGGAAGCGAACCTTGATGTAGCTGGTGTACCATTACCATTTCTTGTAGATATAGGGGAGGCCAGGTCAGTGTTGAATTCCACGTCAGGTATAAAGACCATGGGAAAAATGATTTCGGCAATGGGAGTAACAGGAACGGTGCAACAATACCCTTTGAGTAGACCTGCAGAGATTACGATAGGGCCCTTGCAAACCAAACATTCTTTTCTGCTGGCTGCATCGGCTCCGACTAATCTACTCGGCAGAGATTTATTTTGTAAAATGCGGTGTCATATACTGTACTCCTGAGGGTTTCTTCTTGGATATACCTGAGAACCACGCTCAAGAAGTGCAAGATATATTAGACACCCGTCAAAGGCTAATGTCGCATTCTACTGTTATAGACGAGTGTCCATCAAAGGTAGAGGAAATGATCTCACAAATACCGGGTTCCCTTTGGACCAAAGATGGACAAGACACTGGATTGATGGCGAATGTAGCTCCAGTAGTAGTACAAGTAAAAGATGGTAGGATAGCTCCAAAAATCCCTCAGTATCCTCTGAAGCCAGAGATAGAGTTAGGAGTGTACCCTGTCATAGAGCGGCTACTACAGCAGGGCATCCTAGTTAGGACGTCCAGCACCGCCAATAGTCCCATCTTCCCTGTGAAAAAGAGTGGGGGGAGGGGTTACAGGCTAGTGCAGGATCTAAGGGGGATAAACAAGATAGTTGAGAGCCAATTCCCCGTAGTGCCCAATCCAGCTGTCATCCTCATGCAAATTCCCTCTACTGCAAAATTCTTCACTGTCATTGACCTCTGTTCTGCTTTCTTTTCTGTCCCTCTTCACCCTGACAGCCAGTACCTTTTTGCCTTTACATACAGGGGAGTACAGTACACCTGGACTCGTCTACCCCAAGGTTTCATTGACAGCCCAAGTATTTTCTCACAGGCTTTGCATGACTGTTTACAATCCTTCCAACCTGAGAGTGGATCAGTACTAATACAGTATGTTGATGACTTTTTGTTGTGTTCTGACTCACTCAAATCGTCCTTGAAAGACACGAAACAGCTTCTGTTTCATCTTTCCCAAATGGGACACAAGGTTTCAGAGGATAAGTTGCAGTTGTGCCGGACCAGGGTCAAATATTTGGGACATTGCTTGACTCAAGGACTGAGATAACTCACTGCTGATAGAATACAGGCGATTCGCGACATGACTGCCACAAACGCAGCAACAGATCCGCACTTTCCTTGGAATGTGTGGGTACTGTCGAAACTGGATTCCAGGGTTCTCTATACTGGCTTTACCTTTGCAAGAAATGGTCTCTTCGAACAAACCAGAATGGATCTCGCACACAGATGAGTCCGAACTGGCATTTGAGAGACTCAAACAGTGCATATCATAGGCACCTGCATTAGGTATGCCAGATTATGAGAAGCCCTTTGAATTGTACGGTACAGAAAGTGCAGGGTGTGCGGCAGGCATTTTAACTCAGAGACATGGTGATGCCAGCAGACCGGTAGCTTACTACAGTGCCCAGTTGGACACTGTAGCACGGTCTCTCCCCACTTGCTTGCGAAGTATTGCATGATAGATTTGCTAATAAGTAAAAGCGAGGACGTAGTGTTAGGACATGACCTGACCATTCATACACCTCATGCAGTATCAGCCTTACTAAACTTAGCCCAAACCAGACATGTCTCATCTGCTCGGTTTACAAAGTGGGAATTATCACTGATGGCCCCGGTAAACATCACCATTAAGAGATGTAGCTCACTAAATCCTGCAACTTACTTGCCAAGTGTGCAGGACAGGCACAAAGGGTGGAGGATGAGAATGTTGGTGAAGGAGGATTTAGTACAGACACTGATATGCATGATTGTATGGAATACCTGAATCAGACTTTCACAGCGAGACCTGACATCAGTGACAACCCACTGGAAGGAGTAGACTTTACCTTCTACACTGACGGTAGTTGCCACAGACAGACAGAATCGGGAGACTTGTGCACTGGATATGCAGTTGTAGATGACGAAGGTATTATAGAAGCTGAAACCCTGGGCCCACCGCACTCAGCACAAGTTGCTGAGTTGGTCGCCCTAACCAGAGCGTGTGAAATGGCCAAGGGTAAGTCAGCTAATATATACACAGACTCAAGGTACGCCTTTGGAGTGGTGCATGATTTCGGGGCCCTATGGTGCCTCAGAAATTTCATGACGGCAGCTGGCACACCTGTAGCACATGCGTCCCACATCAGAAGGCTTTTGACAGCAATACAGGAACCAGACAGAGCGTCTGTTATCAAGTGCAAAGCACACACTTACAACCAAGACCCAATTTCACTTGGTAACAGCCGTGCAGATGAAGCTGCTAAATCAGCAGCAAGCACCCCCATACAAATGAACATCAAATCACTGATGACATTTAACACGATCAACACACAACAATTAATCGAAATGCAAAATTTGTGTTCCATACAGGAAAAGGCAGCCTGGAGGGCAATGGGGTATGGCCAGGAATCCTCAGGACTGTGGACAGGTGGACAAGGTAAGCCGGTGGCCCCCAGAGCATATCTTCCAAGCCTAGCTGAGGCGTCACACGGTCTGACTCATTTGGGCAAAGAGGGTATGTGCAAGCTGGTAAGAGCCTACTGGTGTGCGCCAGGATTCTCTTCTCATGCAGGTAAGAGAGCAATGACATGCTTTACTTGCTTGAGGAAGAATATTGGAAAGACAATACCAACAGAGCCATCCCATATCCCTCCTACAGATGGACCTTTTCAGGTTATACAAATCGACTTTATACAGTTACCACCGTGTAGGAATTTAAAATATGTGTTAGTTTGTATTGATGTATTTTCCAACTGGGTAGAAGCGTTCCCTGCTGCCACAAATACTGCTACGTTCACTGCAAAGATAATTGTGCAGGAATTTGTGTGTAGATATGGTATCCCTAGAATAATTGAAAGTGACAGGGGTACCCATTTTACAGGTGAAGTCTTTCAGGTCATGTGCAAACTGATGGGAATTAATAGCAAACTGCATACTCCGTACCATCCACAGGCGAGTGCAAAGGTAGAGAGAGTGAACAGCACTATTAAGAACAAGCTGAGTAAATTAATGGCTGAAACTGGATTGTCGTGGCCAGAAGCTTTGCCACTAGTGTTGTACAGCATCAGAACCACGCCCAGGTCTCCCCTTAACTTATCACCCTTTGAAATTATTTTTGGTCGACAACCTCATGTAATGATAGACCCCCAGGATGATTTGAAATGTAATAATGAAGTGACTGTGAAATATTTGGTTGGGATGAGCCAGCAGCTGAGAAATCAACAAAGAAATTTAAAGCTGGTGATCCCTGACCTACCGAACAGTAATTGTCATGACATTGAGCATGGGGATTATGTGATGATTCGAAATTTCTTACGCTCAGGTTGCCTCATCGACAGGTGGGAAGGACCATACCAAGTCTTGTTAACCAGCACGACAGCATTGAAGGTCGCCAAAAGAGAGACTTGGGTCCACTCGTCCCACTGCAAGAAGGTCGCTGACCCGAAGAGAACTCGTGACAAAGAGCAGAGTGTAGAGAATCTCGTATCACTGGAGTGTCTGTTCCGGGAAAGTTGAGTGGCAGGACTGTTGAAGGGCATCTGAGCACAGAGAGTAACAAGATCTAGAACGGTTGTCGTACCATTTTTCTTTTTTCACCTCCCTCTGCATTTTCCTTTCTTTTTCTCCTTCTTATTTTTCTCCTTTCCCCTAACGAAATGGATCTATCACAAGAGACTGCGTTTAGGGTCCTGTTAGTAATTCTGGTTTTGATCAGGACAGTTTGTTTTGGTGAGGGTCCCAGAGAGGTCGAGCAGGGATCTGGAATGGGTTCTGATGGCGAGTACGAAGTTGTAGGATCTCAGGAGCAGCACATCACCTTAGTAAAGGCTGGCATCAGTAAGCGCTCTGGTAGTCAGGGAGCTCGGAGGCACTGTGAGGGGTTATTGTCTGATGAATATTGTATTTGTAGGAATTGTGAGAATATAGTAGAGGATGGGTGCATCCAGAGATGTCAGTCCAACCTTAATATCAACATGGACCGCCATCCGTTGAGTGATTACCACTCACTAGTGGGTAAGGTCTTAAACCAGATAGAATGCTGGGTGTGCTCACAAGTACCTTAAGGTCAGAGAAAATCAGGATTAGTACCATACCCTTTAGCAATAGATGAGGTACTCGAATTGCGGGGTGGGAGACCGTTGGACAAGAAATTCAATATCTCTAGGCCCCCTAGTTTGAAGCTCCACCAGTATCATGTAGACAGGTCCTTATTGTGTTTTAATATTTCTAATTACCGAAAACCGGGAAATTGGGAAGTGGCGTTGAATAACCAGACAATGACCTTTTCATACAGAGCTGATAGGATACCCATAGACTTTGAACTTGTACGCCAAATAGCCAACAGTGGGAGGTATTTTCGGTATAGGTATACTCGTGGAAGCAAGACCATGTGGGTTGGAAAAGTATCGCCAGGGTATTGAGCTCATATCATCCAGCCCAATACTTGTACTGAGCAGATGGGAGAACTATGGACTGATTTCTTTACTTGGAAAATTTGTAATATGGTGATGTTCTATTTTGTCCCCTATGTTCTCCCAGATGATGCCTATTTCATATGTGGGAGGAAGGCGTACAAGTGGCTTGCCCCGAGCTCAGAGGGATTGTGTTATATTGGGAGAGTACTACCAGAGGTCATGACCATAACCCATGATAAGATGAAGATGTTCACCGCAGTGCTCAGGCTCATTATACTCATACTCACTACGAACACATCATCAAGAGACACCTCATAGATAGGGCAGAGCACGCAGCCTCTGATTTGATCCACGCATCCACCGGGATTCAGTTCCTTCTTGCATTAGACATTACCCGTGCTGCCAGAGGAACTATATATTATAGGTATATCCATGCGCTAGCGAACTTGATAGATAATATCACTGAGATGTATGACGACACCTTCAGGTATACGGGAAGGGAGTTAGAAGCTTACAAGAAGGAACTGATTCAGCACAGAATGGTCCTTAATTATGTCACAGCCGTGACAGGTGGGTACTGTGTTACTCTGGCAACTCAATATGGTGTGAAGTGCTGTACTTATATTAAGAACAGCACTGACGACCCAACGGAGATCATCGATCAAAAGATGGACAATATCTTGCAGTTGAAGTGGGAGTTCAGGAGGAAGCACAACCTCACCTTAGCGACTGTGAGTACTGAACTGACCTGCTGGGTCTCATGGTTGAACCCACGCAAATGGTTCTCAGGTTTAGTAGAGCAGGCTCAGAATGTCATTATGAGTGTTGGGAAGTTTCTCCTTTGTATCCTGGGAGTCGTCATAATTATTGGTTCGATATTTAGGTGTGTTCAAATTCTAATGCGGCGCAAGCACGGCACAAATTTAATGAGTCTAAGGAGCGAGGGCGCTGTTATAGCAGCAGATTTAATTTACGACCCATCCATAGAGACAGTGTAATGATAAGGATTGCAAATGAATTTCATGGCCTGTTTCTTTCACCCGTTTTTCTTTTGTCTCCCCCTCTGCCCAGATACATCCATCCGGAAAAAACATCAGCCCTACCCAAAATGTTTATGTGAATGTATTTTTATATATGTGTCTTATCTTCATCTCTGCAACCTCCAGCTAATGGCACACATAGTCAACAGGTGATATCCACATGTTCTAGCACTCACATATGTTTCCCCATCCATGTATCATCAACTAAATGTGCACCCCATTTGTTGGAACAAGAAGCCGAAAAGAGCTTGGTAGTGTTTGTTGGCCCATTTACAGACCCTTAATACGGGATGAGAAGGATTTAATGTATTCTTCGCAATACCTCGAAGCTGATGTAGAACATATACGGCACAATGATACATGCCCCTCAGACATGGATTCATACATACATGCTTTTACCATTCCACTAGGTCATACATTTCCCACCTACAACTCTCCCTCGACCATCCAAGCTTCTGTAGATATTGTATAGATATTTTTCTGTTTATTGATTAGGTAGTGGCAGTTATTGGTGACTGCCAAAGGGTGGACTGTCGAAGTCGAAAAATATTGCAGTACACACATCATGTACAAACTACACACAGATGGCCTCCGTGCGTGTACTTGTTCTGCCGTGCGTGCGCATATTCGCAATTTGCGTATGGTCGCTCCCGCGGTCCTGCGCATTAGCGTGTGGTATGAGTATTTACGGTAGGGTTTGTGGACGCATTGAAAAGCTACCAAAACACATTACATATTTAATCCAAATAGTGCACAATGTACACATAGTCTCCCTGCATCACACCAGCAAGTTACAATAGTTTAAATGGTATCAGAACAAAGGGATTCACCTTTACAGGATAGGAGGGGACAGAACAAGGTTATAAGGTGGTGTTTGGTATCCAGCTGTAGGGTATTTTAAGGGTAATATTCCGGTGTTGGTTTTCAGAAGATCGCACGTTCCTGCAAATAGTTATGTGCAGGAGCAGAATATAGATATAAACTGTATTTACTGTACATTAGATATGCAGCGGGAACCCAGAGGAGACCACCCACAAGTGCATCTTGAACAGACATCGCCCACCTATTCAAACCAACCTATGACCTCTCCTGTACTGTAAATGACAATCCCTGTGTCCAATGGACAAAGAGATTACAGTATCCATTGTGTTAAGTTTTGGAAGATTGTATAAAAGGAGCTAGATGTAGGCCTGGTCTCTCTCTCTCTCTCTCAAGACTCACAAAGTTATCTTTCTAGATGACCGAGGACCAGACTGGGTAGCGCAGCGAAATTCAAACAAGTATGTACCATTGACTGTAGCCATTATTCTTTTGTATTGTATTGCTTTGTGACTGTAACCCCCTTTCAGTAATAATATAATGTGGTGTCAGAACCCAGCAGTTTAAATACAAATCTGGTGTCGTGTTTTCCTTTCCCTGCTAAGGTTTAAAGTGTATTACTATCGCATGCATATCTGTTAAGGGTTCACTGTGTAACTTTGGGTGTGTATGTACGCGCTGTGTGTACTTTGTACAGCCAGCGCTGCGTTTGTACGCAAAGTCCGTACACAATACGGGACTCTGTACGCTAATGGTGTAATAAGTACGTAGATTGTGGATTAAGTGTAGCGGCTGCAGCGGCTTCATTTAAAGTGTATGAAATGTCTTTTTAAAGTGTTGCTTTTAGTCCTGTATGTAAATCAGCATTTACAAAGCAATGTGTGAATTTCCTCTATTAGAACTGATACAGACACTGAGACCGTCTCATGCACGGGTTCCTTATAATCACACTAATGTGGACCCGCGTGTAGGCGCTCCATCACTAGTGGTCCCTTTACTTGGTGTGTAAAGGAACCCTGCTATAATCAAATTATGCAGAGGAGGTGTGTATGTAAATCGTCTATATTAAATCCGCGTATACATTACACTAAATTGCCTGCAATGGAACTCGTACAGACATTTACAGAGGTACGTGGATGCAAATGATCTTGAGACCCCGGTCTAATGCAGCTGATTAACAATCAGATATTCCGAGCTGGCATGCCATGGAGATTATATATGTTATAACTACTGTGTAGTATATACAGATCTCTTAACAGACGACACTTTCTCTAAACCATGGTCCCTTCAAACGGTAACACTTATCATTGCCCTTTCAAATTAGTAAGCCCAATATGTTAATACATTTTGAATAAATGAGACAGACAGAACAGGCACGTAGGACGCTCAGGTCCTACGTACATTTCGCATTTGCTTCATCAGGGTAACCCGAAGCAGTTCCTGGAGTATCCTTTTATTCAGCCCGCTACCAATCAATTAGTCTTGCAGGAGATTCAAAATTAATTGCTGTCGTGGTCCGTTGGAATCTAACATCTTCATAGATACAAACATTTCCAATATCACCCAGTGTTGAACAACATCTCTCCCGCATCGGCCCATCTATATTGGCCTTAACAGATACCTTATCCTTATACCACGTATTTACTCCTTATCTACAATTTGATGAATACTCCCTGTTAAAGATAGACTTCTCCATTAACACGTATCGGTAAAGAATATCTCAATATATATTAGAAAGTTTCTCCATTTGGAAGCTAGCTAGAGAGATAAATATATGTCAAACATGTTTTTGTTCAACTCTGGGTGATACTGGAAATGTTTGTATCTATGAAGATGTTGGATTCCAATGGACAGCAATTAATTTTGAATCTCCTGCAAGACTAATTGATTGGTAGCGGGCTGAATAAAAGGATACTCCAGGAACTGCTTCAGGTTACCCTGATGAAGCAAATGCGAAACGTACGTAGGACCTGAGCGTCCTACGTGCCTGTTCTGTCTGTCTCATTTATTCAAAATGTATTAACATATTGTGCTTACTAATTTGAAAGGGCAATGACAAGTGTTACCGTTTGACGGGATCACAGTTTAGAGAAAGTGTCGTCTGTGAAGAGATCTGTATACACTACACAGTAGTTATAACATATATAATCTCCGTGGCATGCCATCTCGGAATATCTGATTGTTAATCAGCTGCATTAGACCAGGGTCTCAAGATCATTTGCATCCACGTACCTCTGTAAATGTCTGTATGAGATCCATTGCAGGCAATTTAGTGTAATGTATACACGGATTTAATATAGACGATTTACATACACACCTGCTCTGCACAATTTGATTATAGCAGGGTTCCTTTAAACACCCAATAAAGGGACCACTAGCGAAGGCGCGTCTACACGTGGGTCCACATTGGTGTGATTATAAGGAACCCGTGCATGAGACGGTCTCAGTGTCTGTATCAGTTCTAAGAGAGGAAATTCAACACATTGCTTATAAGTGTTCAAATTAACTGAATACGGATGTTTGGAACAGATGACATAATATTGAATAAACAGGACATTTAGGACAAAGGACGCAATCGGTTCTAATATAGACACTCGTCATATACATGTACCGTATACCATTTGACTACAACACTGCTCCTTGGTATTTTCTTTTATTAATGAAGGCGCGTCCATATGCGGGTCCACATTAATGTGATTACAGGGAACCCGTACACAGGATGGTCTTCCACTATTTGATTGACTATCTGATCGAGGAACATACAACTAGATCCCGAATAGGGATTCAGTAATGTTAGCACACATATGCTGGTATTCCTATTAGACTGTCCACGGATATTATATACATATAGGGGTCTATTCATGTAAGAATGCGATGTTTATGTTTAACTTATCACTAAACATCGCATTCTTATTTCAGGGTTTTTTTTTCAGATGTTTAAAGCAATTCATTAATACTTACCTGTTCCCTGATGCGATGCGGTATCCGGCTGTTCTGCGATCCCGGCTTCCCCAATCTTCTCTCTTCATACCGCGGCTGGGATCTTCTGCACATGCGCAGTGTCCCCCTCCTGCCTCCAGGTGTCATCTGCACATGCGCCGGGGAAATGAGACCTCCAGCGGCGGGCAAGGGCAGCAAGGAGGAGGTGACCCGGCATATGCACATGCATATGCCCTGGGCTCCTCTGATTGTCATAGAAGGGGGCGGGGAGAAGGCAGGAGACGGACGTCTTCACTGCTCTTCTCCTGTACAAGCCTCCCCATCGCCTGTCTGAGATGGCGATGAGGTTTTGCAAAGGGTAACGGAAAGCTGGGCTTTCCGTTCCTACATGAATTGCAGTCACCATACAAACGTATGGTGATGCGATTCAGCCACAGAGCGGGGGTGCCGCTGGGGAAGTCAGGGCCTTCTCCACGGTAACCCGCTCTGTGAATTGCGCTAAGCAGAGAAAAGCCCTGTTTACCGCAAAACAGGGCTTTTCTCTGCAGCATGAATAGACCCCATAGAGCTATGGGTCAACTGGTAGGGAACTGAATCAGATAGTTTCCATAATAGACATAGGCTCATTTGTACACAGTAACCTTATGACCAACCAATAACAGGATACCAGAAATTGGTATATCGTGCCTAATAAATAATTCTCAATTGTATCCTATGTGTCGCAGTAATGTCTATAGACTAATAACTAACATCTAGTATTTCACACTGTTTATGCACCTATGAAACAGCGCATACATTTAAATCAATATTAAGTTCTCTTGGATAGAAGTATTATCCATTGAGCCAGTATCAAAAGCTCGGATATTCATATATTATATAGATGCTTATGAGCACATAACCATATATATTTTTTATATTTTTTGTAATTACAACTGCAGAAATGTTCATTTGAACAACATATATGGCAGAGTCAGACACCGGACACCAGCAGTGAAAGGTGAACTAACAACATATCTGACCCTGTAAAAACGAGGCATTACAGGATCATTTCCCAAATATACCATTAACCTGACACTAAAAGTGAGAGGTTGAATCATCATGTATTGAACAGTTGATACTAGTAACCTGACACTATAAGTGAGAGGTTCAGCTAATATACATCTAATATTGAACACTGGTGCGATGTTGGGAAGTAATTATAGGATCCTTTGATATAAGTCCAGTACGTCTGACACTATATGTGAGAGATGGATGGTCATTATATCTGCCAATATTAGAAACCTGACACTATAAGTGAGAGGTCAGATACTGGCTGCTGTGCTCAAGCAGGCATCATATAATATACAACAGTGGAATTAATTAATATACATCTAATATCTAGTGATAGTATTTGACACTAAAAGTGAGACATTAAATATAGGATACTGTGCTCAAGAAGATAGTATACATTAAATTACAGTGATCGATAACTATAAAGACATCACGGATTGGTATACTTAAAATTAAATAAAACAGATATAAAACCTATCCGCTGGAGGGTGGCTGTGTGAACTGACCACAATATACTGTGCAACACACGGGATTATTGCATTACATTTTTAAGACACACAATTGTATCCTTAATCCAAGGAGTCTGGGCATAATGCCAAATGCTTTTTAGAAGCACCTAAGTAACAGCTTCAACTCAATTGTATCAATACAATAGAGATTGTAACTTAATATCAAGCAACTGTTACTTACATTAAGACAGAGACGCAGTTAGGACAGACAATAAACAGACGCTCAGTTTTAACCTATTTATGTTTATTGTAATTTTTATTTTTTGTCTATAGTTCACAGTGTTGTCGTATTCACACATATTTGTTATTTGTGAGTTTTATATTTCGCATACTACCTTATTTGCAGGCCACATCAGAGTATAATGTGTCATCTATTTTATATATACAGTAACAATTAAAAGTTAAATATTCTAGTGCTCCGAAGACAGATCCTTTCTCTTCTTTCTTCTCTTAATGACACTACAGTCGGACATGCTTGTCAGGACCCGGAGTTTAGTAGATCAGCCCTCACCTGTTCACTGGTGTGCATGCAGCCCACCACGAATCCCATGGGCTGTATCAATATCATTCCTGCAGAGGGAACTAGTGCAACCTAACTTAGTAGGTTTCCTGAACTTTGCTATATACCTGCATGCTTCTCCAAGTCACTGAGCCCTGTGTGCTTAATACCGGCACTGGAGTATCACAGGTTTCCGACCACCACTATAAATAGCTCCAGTTTCCAGCTTTGCCATGTGGATTTACAGGGGGCGATCAGGGAAATGCCCCCCAATATAGCACACAACTCCAGCCTCTCCCACTTAGCTGCTCTTGCAAGCAGCGGAGGTCAGTGGAGCAGCGGGCACTGGCCGGGATCTGGCCACGCAGGCCACACTCAGTAAGGCAGCTGAGACAGTCAGCTGTCACCCCCGGCTGGCCAGAGCAGGAGGAGGGGTGCATGGAGTTTGTTCTTTATTTTTATTTTTACTGCTCATGCTCTGAGCAGTAAAAGATAAACAACAACTCCCATGATGCATTGCTCCCTCCAGCATGTCTGTGGGCAGCAGTGAGGAAAGGTGATGGGCAACAGGGAGCTGGTCTGTGCAGCCTGGTAATACCGAGCAGCTCGCTGGATCAGTGACTGCCCGTGTGCCCTTCAGTCCACAGAGAAGTTGGGGGACACTGTGTGGCATATAATGTGTGTGGGGGCACTGTGTGGCAGATAATGTTTGGGGGGCACTATGTGATATATATTGACCATAAATGGGAGGGGAAGGACTGTAAGTGGGAGGAGCAATGAGTGAGTTGATAGTATTATTTCTTACACTGCCCCCCTAAAGGCAATGTCTAGATCCGCCACTGAGCTGCACTGCATCTGCTCACTAAACAACACACTCTTTGGCCAGAATCTGCCATTCAGTGATTCCAGAGATTAGCACTATAACTCCAGAATCAGTTCTCAGTGTATACTATGTCTGTCCAAAGTCTGTCTCCAAGTACACTGGTTCCAGTCCTGTTCACCGGATCCAGTCTGGTTCAAGTGTCTCTAAGTTCTGCCTCTAAGTTCTCCAGTTACAGTCCCGTTCACCAGATCTGGTCCGGCTCAAGTGTCTCCAAGTTCTGTTTCCAAGCTCACCGCTTCCAGTCGGTTCACTGGATCCAGTCAGGCTCAAGTGATTCCAAGTTCTGTCTGATATAATAAAAGATCATCGCTTCCAGTTTGGCCTATGTGCCTATCCTTGTTTACCTATCCCATAGCGAGTACCAGTTCCAAATTCCAGTATCTGTCTAACTTGCTTTCCAGTATTGTATTACCTCATGCGCGAAACTTACATACATCTGCCCAGATTTCTGCATAAAGCTTCAACCACTGAATCCCAAGCGTCATCCTCAAAGACACAAACTAACCCAGATCTGTCAAAGCTCAAGAATTTGTGATACCAATAAGGTGACAAAGATTAGGGGAGAGGTAATCTCTATCAAGCAGTCTATTGAACAAAGCTCTCTATAGGTAGTAGCACAGACTGTTCGGAGGGAATATCTGCCTCCATTAGATCTGGAAAGTGTGTCTGCCACTTAGTAATGCCCATACTGAATGTTCCCGTAAAGTAAGGAATTCTCAATATACGAAAAAAAAAGAGCTATAGCGCTACATGAATTTCCAGCAGACAGAAATGCGGCATTCCAAATGATTATCCCAATCCGTGGGAGATATACTTTACTGCTATAGTGTTGTGCTTGTAAGAAGGTCACAAGTCTGAAGGAAGTCATACTGTGTGTGTGCTTGCGCAAACATTAGGGGACGTTTGAGTGAGGTATTGGCAAGGTACCTGACTGTGCGGAGACCCTGAGACTCTCACATTCAAAATCCATGTGCAGCAGCTCTGTTCTGAAAGTTATTATTACCCATCAGGGAAGATGTAATGAATAGAAATTATGGCTGGTAAATTTGTATCATATAGAGTGTGGACCACACTGATATCAGGAGTGAGTTATCAAGCAAAGGCAGCAGGATGTCATACTTAGACATGTATAAACAAAAAAACAAATCCAAACCAGTTAAAAGGTCTCTACACAAAATCCAATCCTTAATGTATCTGCAGAGTACTGCACAATTATAAATTGTGCATTAATCCCCCCTTCTTCCCTAGTATATTGAAGAATTTTCAAATTTAAATATTTTTATCTATTGTTCCAAATAAGAATTCAGAATGTGAACCTTTTTTATCATCTGTTAAAGTGAAAAGAATCTAAAGAGCTTGCAATGAATACAACAGTGTGGTAAATATACAAAAGTTTAAAATGTTGCCAACTGTCTATTCCCACATAAAATGTACTTAGTATAGTGGTGATGTTCAGGGAGTATATTTTTGGGTAATTGTATATCCAGGTAAGGTATACTATATGCTGATCACTGCCACCCTCCCAGGTTTCCTGTAGGCCTGAAAGGCCCGTTACCTAGGGCCAGGGGCATATCTACGGAGGAGGGGACCCGTGTGCAGTCTCCGTGTGTGGGGCCCCTCCTCCGCAGCAGCAGGCAGCGCAGTTAGTGCTCTGAGCGATAGGGAGACTCTGGCACAGTGCCAGAGACAACAGCGCTTGCGCAGGTGTCTGGGAAAATGGCGGGGTGGCCATTTTTCCAGAAACCTGCACAAGTGCTTTAGACTTTGTCACAGTGCCAGAGTCTCTCTAGTGCTCAGAGTACTAACTGCGCTGCTGGCTATGGAGGAGGAGAGGGCCCACATGCGGAGACGCCGATGGACACCAGAAAGGTAAGTATAAATGAAAGGGGTGCAGTGTGTGCGGTGTGGGCCCCCTCTGGACCCAGGGGCCCGTGTGCACCGCACACACTGCACCCATTATAGATACGCCACTGCCTCGGGCCAATGCTGTAGACTTGGCAAAATTTATTATGAATCCATAAATATGATCAAATTGTTTTCATTTTTCAAATAGGGGAACCAAGCTAATCTCCTGGTTTGATATAAATATCAGTAGGTCATCTGCAAAGGCTTAAAGCTATAAGAGCCCCATGTAACGATGACCAATTCTCAAGGGTGTGTATTAGCGGGTCCAGTGCTAGATTAAATAATAAAGGCGAAAGCAGACACCCTTGCCTAGTGCTCTAAACATTTGTAGGAAGTTACAGAGAAAGTCATTGATAAACAATTTTGTACACGGATTTCCATAATGGTATTTGATTATATTAATAAGGGATGAGCCAAATTCTCTGGAATCCAAGACTAAAAATAAGTATTCTCAAAGGATTTTATCGAAGGCCTTTCTACGTATCCAGGCTCAACAGAATAGTAGAAGACCTTTCATGCATAGGAGAAGCCAAATCCGTAAATGCCAAATGAATTCCCTGTACAGAATGACGCCCATGTGTAAACTCAAGTTGGTGTGGGTTAAGAGGCGTTGGCATCATTTTCTGCAATCTAGTGGATATACTTTTTGCCAGGATCTTGTAATCCTAGTTGAGTAGTGTGATAGGTTTGTATGAAGGGGTGGTAGTCATGTGACCGCCGGTCGGCTGACCGACAGTCACATGACCTCCTCCGTGAGCCCGACGGCTCACTATCCCGATGGTCGGCATGCCGACCAACAGGGACTATTTCCACTCGTGGGTGTCCACGACACCCATAGAGTGGGAATAGAATCCGTGGCGACCGCAGGTCGCCACCGAGCCCGCAGCGTGCCGCAAGGGGCTTGCTGCACTCGCCCCTCCCCGCCGGGATCCCGGCGTCGGTATGCTGCCGGGATCCCGGCGTCGGTAAGGTGACCGGCGGTCAGGAGACCGCCGGTCACCCGTACTACACCCGTATGAAGACAATAAGGAGGTATTTTTGTCCGGCTTGAACATAATGGGGTCGATTCAAATCTCCGACAGTTGAATAGCGCTGGGAATTAGCTCCCGTCGCTATTCAGTTCAGCTCATGTTAAGTCGTGAATGCCCTTTCTCCCGGACTTAGTAGCGGATTAGTTTAATTCCCGGCGTTATCCGAAGGATTTATTGGATAAGGCTTTTGAAGAAGTCTCAGGTACAGATAGGGAACAATTGGTCTTTGGAAACAATAAAGAAAAAGGAGAAAAAAAATCCCTCTGCACATGAACTAACTTTCATTACTAAATATAATAATAAGTCAGGAGAAATAAAAAAAAAACATTTAGTTGGAATTATAATATTTTGAAACAGGATCCTAATCTGAAAAGCAAATTACTCCCTAATCCGAGGATCATTTATAAGAAAAACAGATCCCTAATGACCATTCTAGTCCCTAGTTTGTTAAAAGATAAACTGGATAAGAGAGTTGAGATAAGTGTAGGAGGGTGGTTGCTTACTAAGACAATTGGTTTTTTAAATGAGGAAAATCCCGATGCACGACATGTTCACATGTAGTCAATCGTATAAAAACCATAAATGTAGAGGGAAATGAGACTCCATACATGATAAAAAGTTTTATTAACTGTGGTACGGATTCGGTTATCTACCTGCTGGAATGCAGTTGCAAATTGAAGTATATAGGAAGAACTACACGCAGCTTGAAAACAAGATTCATGGAACATAGACGCAATATCATTAATAAGAAAATGAATTATAGTGTGTCCAGATATTTTGTGGAGAACCATTAAGGGGATCCCAGCTCACTGAAAGTTATAGGGTTGGAGAAGATCGCCCAGACAGTTAGAGGGGGGGGGTCGTTTTCGAAATTTGTGTAAGCAGGAGGTCTTCTGGATTTTCAAAATTAATTAGCTCCATCCCCATGGTCTGAATGAGGCGATGGAGCTTAATTCAGTCATTTAGGACTTTGTGTCCCCCTATCCTGACTCTGTTGGTCAGGTATGGTGGATCTTAACTGGGTATTTAAGTAGCTCTTGTATGGTTCCACATTTTAGCTTTATGCTTCCATTATATCCTGAAGACATTCTGTTTCCTGAGTAGTGCTGTTTTTGTTTTAACAGCTTTATTTATGTTTAACATCTTATAATATAAATTTATATTAATTCACTAGTTCATCAATGAATAGATGTTGTAAAGAGAACCTCGATTTATGTCAATATGGGTTAATTGTTTGGGAAAGTGTTAGGAATAATCTGATTAAAGGTTCAGTTATGTGGGTTTAGAATAGAACAAGAGTGATGTGACGCTAGAAATGATGTGATACCAGACAGAATAGCTGGGCTTCCCTGGTATTTTCCATTGCCATTGGGCGGCCGGTCAGGTGACCGGTCATGTCATACCTGGAAGGAGCGGCTAAGGAGATCCTGTATAGAGGGCCAAGAGTCATGTGATAATATTACTAATTTCGTAGTGCCAGGTTTAGATCCAGGACTCCCTGGTGTTGTCCACCGTCGGCCGGTCACGTGGCCGGGCATGTCACACGGCTGCGGGCACGTGACCGGAAATACGGAGGCCTGTGGAAATACAAGTATAGAGCTGATAGAGGATCATGTGACCGGGAATGCCGGGCCGTCCAGCCTGATGGGTCGGGGTAACCATGGTGACACTCTTTATTGATGTGAGAGGACCAACTAGGAGTGAGTCCATTGAACCAATACGTCACGTGACCACGATCATGTGATCGGGTCAAATAGAGTTAATTGAATTTATTATAGTTTTTTACTGTTTGGAGGTCTCGTTTTTTTATTTTAATCAGATAAATAGAAAGGGTTTGTCTTCCTGCTGCTACATGAGCAATATGAGATTATTTTGATAATTGTGTCTGTATTAAACATTTCACAGGTGTTGCTTGTGTTAATTATGTGTGTTCATTGTTGCCCCTATATAAGGGGAGTTGAGCCAGTGTCTTATCACCTTTGATAAAGCTGCCAAGTGACAGCGAAACGCATTAGGGAGTCCAATCTCTGACCAGGGCATTGCTGAAAACCAAGCAGAACCGTGCACGACCATCTTTGCTTTGGGAGATTCCAGTCCCCTCCACTGTGTACATTAATAGAGGGAGAACTACTATGATTATTGCGTTGGATAAAGAGGACACTCTGGACCCTCGCTAGGTGGGACACCCGGCTAAACACCACAAGGGATTTGGTAGCTATTCATCTCCAGACTGGATGCTACAATAATATTGTCCTGCAGGATCAATTTGCTTATTCATCAGCACATTACTATTCATGCTGGCATTTGCACACAGACTGCCCCAAGAGAGACTAATTGTGGTCTAGAGATTGGGTTTAAGGCTCTTTTTTAGTGTGGTTTCTTATTTTGTGAATAATGTCATTCATTCATTTTATATGTTCTTATTAAACATCAAATTATTGGTTTTAATTGGATATTGTATGTTAATTGTGATTTTTCTTATCGCAGTTGGTCCTTTTTGTATAGTTACTAAATAAAATGTATGTTTTATAAATAATTCAATAAGGATCTATGGAGGAAATATGTAAGTGTCCATATAAGAATAAAGGAGAGTTATGGTAGACTAACCATGGTTAACTCTCTTTCTGCGAGGTTCATTGGGTTCCACAGGGAAACATCAGGGTGTACAGTGAATCTTGATCCAGAGGCACCAACACGCTAAAGCTTTAGGCTGTCCCAGGATGCACTGGGGCCTCCTCTATAAACCCTGCCTCCAGGCACTGGAGCTCAGTTTCGTTAACCAGTCAAATGCAGGAGCAGGCAAGAGAGAAGGCAGATGTTAGTCACATAGAACCGCATTATCACAACAGGAGAAGGGACCAGCGGCTAATGCCATTCAAACCCATAGAAGCTAGGTACGCCAGGGTGGGCACCCTGTGGAACCTAATGTATCTCACAGAAAGAGAGTTAACAATAGTAAGTCTACCATAACTCTCCTTTTCGGCAGCAGGGTACATTGTGTTCCACAGGGAAACATTGGGGATGTCCTAAAGCAGTTCCTCACGGGAGGGGACGCGCCTTAGCGGGTATGAGTACTCGGCATCAAAAGGAAGCATCATGGGAGGCAGAAGTATTAAAGGCATAGAACCAAATGAACGTGTTCACTGAGGACCACGTATCCACCTTGCACAATTGTACTGCAGACATGTCACAGCGGGCTGCCCAAGAAGGTCCAACAGACCGAATAGAATGGGCTTTAATAGCAGCAGGAGCTGGGAGTGCAGTCTGCGCATAAGCTTGTGCAATCACCATTCTAATCCATCTGGCCAAGGTTTGGTTATTTACAGGCCAGCCACATTTGTGAAAACCAAACAAGACAAAAAGGAAATCTGACCTCCTGATAGAGGCAGTCCTCTCCACATATATACGAAGAGTCCTTCTACATACAAAGACCGCTCTTTGGAGGAGAAATCAGAAGAGATAAAGGCCGGAACCACAATCTATTAGTTAAGGTGAAAAGATGACACCACCTTAGGTAAATAACCTGGACGAGTTCTAGGAATTGCCCGGTCACAATGAAATATCAGAAAGGGTGGACGACAGGACAAAGAGCCTAAGTCCGACACCCTTCTTGCAGAGGCAATAGCCAGTAAAAACAAGACCTTGGCTGTAAACCATTTAAGGTCCACTGACTCAAGAGGTTCAAATGTAGACTCTTGCAGGGCATTCAGGACAACAGACAGATCCAATGGAGCCACAGGAGGGACATAGGGAGACTGAATCCGTAAGACACCCTGAGTGAATGTATGAACGTCAGGTATAGACGCAATCTTTCTCTGACACCACACCAACAAGGCAGGTATATGAACCTTGAGGGAGATCAGACGAAGGCCTAAGTCCAGGCCGCATTGCAGAAAAGCCAAAATTCTGGAAGTTCTGAATCTGTATGCATCATAATTCTAATCAGCACACCAGGTGAAGTAAGAATTCCATACCCTGTAATAAATCTGGGCAGATGCCGATTTTACGGGCTTTCAACATAGTTTGGATGACCGCCTCAGAGAATCCTTTTGCCCTCAGGAGTGATGCTTCAAGAGCCTCGCCGTCAAAGCCAGTCTGGCCAAGTCCTGATAAAGACAAGGGCCCTGTACAAGGAGGTCTGGGCACTGAGGAAGTAGAAGGGGACGCTCTGTCAATAGACCTGTAGGTCTGAGAACCAATGCCGTAGTATTCCTCCTTCTTGCTTGAACTTCAGCAGGACTCTGGGCAGGAGTGACACTGGAGGGACCACATAGGGCAGCTGAAAGTTCCATGGAATTGCTAGTGCATTCACAAATGCTGCTTGAGGATCCCTGGTCTTTGATCCGAAGAGATTGTGATGCCATCAGATCTACATCTGGTAGACCCCACTTGTCCACTAGGAGTTGAAAGACTTCCGGATGACAACTCCACTCTCTGGCATGCATGTCCTGGCGACTGAGGAAGTCCGCTTCCCAGTTTAGGATGCCCAGAATGAACACTGCCGATATTGTTTGCAAATGGCATTCCGCCCAACGAAGGATTCTTGACATTTCCATCACAGCCATGCAGCTTTGAGTGCCACCTTGATGGTTTATGTATGCTACCATGGTGGCATTGTCTGACCGTACTTGAACTGGACTGTTCTGTACCAGTGGCAGGTCAATGCATTGAACACCGCCCGCAACTACAGAATGTTTATTGGGAGGAGTGAGTCCTCCTTGGTCCATCGACCCTGAAAAGAGTGTTATTTTATTATTTATTTATTTATTTATTTATTAACAGTTTCTTATATAGCGCAGCATATTCCGTTGGAGTGTTCCGTTGAGTGTTGCTCCAACACTGCACCCCATCACCTCAGACTGGCATCCATTGTCAGCAGGACCCAGTCGGGCATAAAGAAGGGACGGCCCCTGCTCAATTGCTGGTTCTGAAGCCACCAGGTCAGCGACAGATGAACCTCTGGTGTCAAAGTGATCATGTAAGATCTGATTCGATGAGGTAGGCCATCCCACTTGGAAAGAATTAACCTCTGCATAGGGCGGGAATGAAATTGAGCGTACTCTTCCATGTCGAATGCCGACACCATCAGGCCAAGTACTTGCATCGCCAAGTGTATCGACACTCTGGGGCACGAAGGAAGCTTCAGGACTTTTTCTGGAGACAGAAACAGTCGCTGACTGTGTGTGTCCAGTAGTGCCCCCAGGTGCACCATGCTCTGAGCTGGGACCAGCAAGGATTTCTTCCAACTGATGAGCCACCCGTGGGCTTGTAGGAAACTTACCATCAGTTGCAGATGACTGAGGAGGACATCATGGGAGTTTGCCAGAATCAGCAAGTCGTCCAGGTACGGCAGGATCTTGACTGCCTGGCGATGGAGGTCATTACGGCCAAGACCTGGGTGAAGATCCGAGGAGCCATAGCCAGTCCAAATGGCAGAGCCTGGAACTGATAGTGGAGGTCGCCAATAGCAAACCGCAGATACTGCTGATGTAACATGGCAATAGGTAAATTCAGGTACGCATCCTGTATATCCAGGAATACCATATAGTCACCGGGTTCCATAGCCAGTACAATTGAGTGCAGTGTTTCCATACGAAACTTGGACACTCTCACAAACTTGTTCAGTGATTTGAGGTTGAGTATAAGCGGAAAGACCCATTGAGTTTCGGAACTAGAAACAGGGTCGAGTAGTAACCACTACCTCTGTGGGACCGAGTTACCGCCACTACCACTCAAGTATCCAGGAGACAACTCACAACCTTTTGCAAAGCTTGCGCCTTTAACGGATCCGAAGGGATAACCGTGCTGCAAAAATGGCGAGGGGGACGTCTCTTGAATGAGACTGCGTACGCGTGAGAGACAACGTTCCGCAGCCATGTGTCTAAAGTGGTCTTTAACCAGACCTGGGTGAACTGCAGAAGTCGGCCTCCCACCCTGGGATCTCCCAGGGGGAGGCTGCTCCGTCATGCGGCAGGCTTATCGTGTTTAGAAGCAGGCTGACGGGCCACCCAGGATTGTTTAGTCTTGGGCTTTGTGGTTTTGGGAGCACAAGACCTTTTGCTTTCCCTTGAGGCGGAAAGGAACGAAAAGTGATACCTTTTGCCTTCTGTGCAGAAGGATTAGTATTTGGGAGAAAAGCAGTCTTAGCCGCTGCTAACTCAGACACAATTTTATTTAGGTCTTCCCCAAACAAAATGTCCCCCTTAACAGGGAGCACCTCCAAGGTCTTTTTGGAGTCCAGGTCCACCTTCCATGATCTTAACTACAGAATACGGCGAGCCAGGACAGGCGTAGTCGACACTTTGGCTGCCAACACAACTGCCTCAGAGGACACCTTCTGAATGTACGAAGCGGTGGTGGTAATATGAGACGGGTATTGTCTGGCATTGTCAGATATATCCTCGGGCAGCTCTTCCTCTAATGCCTGAACTCATGCTTCAATACCTTTTGCAGCCCAAGAGGCTGCAATAGTGGGCCTATGTACAGCACCTGTAAGGGAGTAAATAGACTTCAGGCATCCCTCCACACGCTTATCTGTCGGTTCCTGCAGTGAAGTGACGGTGGTGACAGGCAGAGTGGATGACACCACTAGGCGGGTGACATGAGAATCCACCGGCGGTGGATTTTCCCACTTGTTGCAGAACTCTGCAGGGAGAGGATAGTGAGCCAAGGCCCATTTAGACAGAGGGAATTTCTTCCATGGATTAGACCAGGGTTCCTGCCTGATGTCCACCAAATGGTCAGAATGGGGTAATAGATTTTTAACCACCTTCTGCCATTTAAACATAGTTTACTTAGCCACAGTAGTGGAATCCTCATCATCAGTGATTTGTAGGATCTGCTTAATAGCAACCACTAGAGAAGGGACATGATTTGCAATGGAGAATCCTTGTCAGAAACACCTGATTCAGTGTCTGACAGGACAGTATGCTCCCCCCTCTTCTTCAGATGAAACATCTGAGAGATTTGTGGATTGTGAGGAGGAAGCAGCCCGCTTAGATGACACAGATACACGGTAGTGACCTGGAGTAGGTTTTTGTCTAACCAAGGAATGATTTAATTGCTGCAACTGGTTAGACAATTTTTCTGCCCAAGGCGGATTAACCATAGGGACAATTTGTGGCTGTAGTGGCACAGGCGGTCCCATAGGGGATGTAAAGCGTTCCACCACAGTACTTCGTAGGTTTTTGAACGCAGCCCATGGTGGCTCTTGATTGGTTACAGGAGCTGCGGACTGATTGGGAGATGTATGACACACAGTACACAGACCATCATACAAAACTTCCCCCTCTAGTACCTAGTAGGTTTGTGAATGCAGCCTAGGATGGCTCCTGATTGGTTACAGGTGCTGCGGACTGACTGGGAGATGTATGACACACACAGTACACAGACCATCATACAAAACTTCCCCAACTAGTAAATCCCTGGTGCATGCTCTTACACTTCTTATTCTTCTAGATCTCTCTGCTGCTTTTGACACTGTTGACCACTCTCTTCTCATACAAACACTACAATCCCTAGGTCTTCAGGACACAGCCCTTACTTGGTTCTCATCCTACCTATCTAATCGCTCTTTCAGTGTTCTCTTCTCTGATCTACCTCTTCTTCTCTACCTCTATCAGTTGGATTACCGCAAGGCTCACTCTTGGTAAACTAATGTGCTCCTTCGGATTTCAGTATCATTTGTACGCTGATGATACTCAAATCTACCCCAGATTTATCACCATCTGTATTGACTCGTGTCACTGAATGCCTGTCTGCCATTTCATCTTGGATGTCATCTCGCCACCTCAAACCCTTGACTCTGAACTGTCCTTTGTTCCACGCATTCAATCTGTCTCTAAATCATGTTACATGCACCTAAAAAACATATCCAAAATACGCCCTTATATTACACAAGACACTGCAAAAACGCTAAACCATGCACTCATCATCTCCCGCATTGATTATTGTAATAGTCTCCATACTGGTCTTCCCAAACATAGGCTCTCACCACTACAATCCATTTTAAATGCAGCTGCAAGGCTAATCTTCCTCGCTAGACGTTCTTCGTCTGCTGATCCGTTCTGTCAGTCCCTCCATTGGTTACCGGTACTCTACCGTGTTAAATATAAAATACTTTTACTTACATACAAGGCTATTAACCAAACTGCACCATCATACACCTCCTCACTCATCTCAAAATATCTCCCTACCAGACCTCTCCGCACTGCACAAGATCTATGTCTCTCATCCACATGTATTACTTGTTCCCACTATGTATTACTTGTTCCCACTCAAAATTACAGGACTTTATCCGGGCTTCACCCACTCTGTGGAATAACCTCCCACACACAATAAGACTCTCCTCTAGCCTCCAAACCTTTAAACGTTCCCTGAAAACTCATCTCTTCAGAAAAGCCTACCAAATTCCAGACCCACCCACATAACCTTCAGTGCTTCCCTATCCAATTGCATCCTCTCTGTACAGTCCACATAACCTCACATATTTTGTCTTGCAACATTGCTGGGTGATCATATCATACAACCTATTAAGAACCTAGCAATCTGGGGAACCATTATGTAACAGGTAGCATCTATCCTTGTGTATCAATGCCTATTTCCCTATAGATTGTAAGCTTGCGAGCAGGGCCTTCCTACCTCTATGTCTGTCTGTCTTTGCTCAGTTTTGTTCTATAACTGTTCTAATTGTAAAGCGCAACGGAATAAGCTGCGCTATATAAGAAACTACTAATAAATAATAATAATCAAATAAAATGCTCTGCATGATGCAGGAGCGTCCACATACTTACTGCCCTTCTTGTTAGACATTTACACAAATGCAACAACAGAGCGGTTTAGTACGATAAAGCCAGACAGAGTACAATACCTGCAAATAAATCCGTTAGTATATGACTGAATACACAGTACACAACACCTGCGAATAAATCCGGTATTATGTGACTGAGTACACAGTAGAATACATGTAATGGGTAAATACTGTGACGCACTATGGGGGTCATTCCGACCTGATCGCACGCTGCCGTTTTTGACAGCGCAGCGGTCAGGTCACTACTGTGTATGCACCACAATGTGCAGGCGCATTGTACGGGTAGAAAACGTATTGTTGCTGGGCGATGGATTTAACGAAGAATCCATTCGCACAGACCATCGCAAGGAGATTGACAGGAAGAAGGTGTTTATGGGTGTCAACTGACCGTTTTCTGGGCGTGTTTGGAAAAATGCAGGTGTGTCCAAGCATTTGCAGGGCGGGTGTCTGACGTCAATTCTGGGACTGGACAGGCTGAAATGATTGCAAGGCCTGAGTAAGTTCTGAGCTACTCAGAAACTGCATATCCTATTTTTGTGCTGCAAAAGCGATCGCACCCTTGCACAGCAAATATATACTCCCCTGTGGGCAGCGACTATGCGTTCGCACGGCTGCAAAATGTAGCTAGCAAGCTATCAACTCAGAATGACCCCCATGGTTTTGCCCATCTGCTAACAAATGTGCTGCTATGATCAGGTCTGAATTAGGCCCCTAGTCCCTTAGGGTACAGAATATAGTGATAGATACAGTGGGGCAAAAAAGTGTTTGGACAGCCACCGATTGTGCAAGTTGACCCACTTAAAAAGATGAGAGAGGTCTGTAATTTCCATCATAGGTACACTTCAACTGTGAGAGACAGAATCTGAAAGAAAAATCATACCTTGTATGATTTTGAAACAATTTATTTGTATATTCTTGCGGAAAATAAATATTTGGACAATCAAAAAGTTTAACTCAATACTTTGTAATATAACCTCGGTTAGCAATTACAGAGGTCAAACGTTTCCTGTAGTTCTTGATCAGGTTTGCACACACTGTAGCAGGTATTTTGGCCCAATCTTCTATGCAGATCTTCTCTAGATCTGTCATGTTTTGGGGCTGTCACCGGGCATCACAGACTTTCAACTCCCTCCAAAGATTTTTTATTGGGTTGAGGTCTGGAGACTGGCTAGGCGACTCCAGGTCCTTGAAATGCTTCTTAAGGAGCCACTCCTTAGTTGCCCGGGCGGTGTGTTTGGGGTCATTGTCATGCTGGAAGACCCAGCCACGTTCCATCTTCAATGCTCTTACTGAGGGAAGGAGGTTTTTGCCCAAAATCTCACGTTACATGGTCCCATTCATCCTTTCCTTAATATGGATCAGTCGTCCTGTTTCCTCCCCCATGCTTCATAGTTGGTATGGTGTTCTTGGGATGCCATTCATCATTCTTCTCACTCCAAAGATGGAGAGTGGAGTTTATATCAAAAAGTTCGATTTTGCTCTCATCTGACCACATTACATTCTCCCAATCCTCCTCTGGATCATCCAGATGGTCACTGGCAAACTTTAGATGGGCCTGGACATGTGCTGGCTTAAGCAGGGGGACCTTTTGGGCGCTGCAGGATTTCAATCCATGACGACGTAGTGTGCTACTAATGGTAACCTTTGTGACTGTGGTCCCAGCTCTCTTGAGGTCATTGACCATGTCCCCCATGTAGTTATGGGCTGATTCCTCACCGTTCTCAAGATCATTGATACCCCACAAGGTGAGATCTTGCATGGAGCCCCAGGTTGAGGGAGATTGTCAGTGATCTTGTATTTCTTCCATTTTTTAATAATTGCGCCAACAGTTGATCTGTTCTCACCAAGCTGCTTGCCTGTTGTCGAGTAGCTCATCCCAGCCTTGTGCAGCTCTACAATTTTATCCCTGGTGTCCTTAGACAGCTCTCTGGTTTTGGCCATGGTGGAGAGGTAGCAGTCTGACTGTTTGAAGGGTGGACAGGTGTCTTTTATACAGATAACCAGTTCAAACAGGTGCCATTAATATAGGTAATGAGTGGAGGATAGAAGAGCTTCTTAAAGAAGAAGTAACAGGTCTGTGAGAGCCAGAAATCTTGCTGCTTGGTAGGTGTCCAAATATTTATTTTCCACAAGAATATACAAGTAAATTGTTTAAAAATCATACAATGTGATTTCCTGTTTTTTTTCTTCAGATTCTTTCTCTCACAGTTGAAGTGTACCTATGATGGAAAATACAGCCCTCTCTCACCTTTTTAAGTGGGTCAACTTTCACAATCGTTGGCTGTCCAAATACTTTTTTGCCCCACTGTATATCTGGGAAACACTGAAAGTGAAAACACACAGCAGATACAGGCACAGACAGTCACAGGCAATGCAGATCATTATTATGACAATAAAACTGCACTGGACTAGTACATGTACAGATATATAAGGAGATTTATGTTAGACTTACCATTGTTAAATCTCTTTCTGCAAAGTACATTGGGTTCCACAGGGAAACATCGGGTGTAGAGTGGATCTTGATCCAGAGAGGCACCAACAGGCTAAAGCTTTAGGCTGTCCCAGGATGCATTGTGGGGCCTCTTCTATAACCCTATAGGCACTGTAAGCTCAGTTTTGTTAACCAGTCCAATGTAGGAGCAGGTAAAAGAGAAGGCAGATGTTAGTCACATAGAACCACATTCTCACGACAGGAGAAGGGACCAGCGGCTACTGCTATACAAACCCATAGAAGCTAGGTGCGTCAGCGTGGGAGCCCTGTGGAACCCAATGTACTTCGCAGAAAGAAATTTAACAACGGTAAGTCTACCATAAATCTCCTTTTCTGCAGCAGGGTACATTGGTTTCCACAGGGAAATATTGGGTGATATCCTAAAGCAATTCTTCAAGGGAGGGGACGCGCCTTAGCGGGTATGAGAAACCTTAGCGGATATGAGAATCCTGGGAGGTGGAAGTATCAAAGGCATTTAACCTAATGAACGTGTTCACTGAGGACCACGTAGCCGCCTTGCACAATTGTTCAGCGGTCGCTCCACAGCGGGCCGCTCGAGTAGATCCAACAGACCAAGTAGTATGGGCAATAATAGCAGCAGAAAAAGGGAATCCAGCCTGTGTTAAGCTTGTGCATTCACCATTCTAATCCATCTGGCCAGGGATTGCTTATTCGCAGGCCAGCCACGTTTGTGAAAACCAAACAGTACAAAAAGGGAATCTGACCTCCAGATAGAGGCAGTCCTTTCCACGTACATACGGAGAGCCCATATCACATCCAAAGACCGCTCTTTGGAAGACAAACCAGAAGAGATGAAGGTCGAAACCACAATCTCTTGACTTAGGTGAAATGATGACACCACCTTAGGTAAATAACCAAGGCGAGTTCTAAGAACTGCCTGGTCACGGTGAAATATCAGGAAGGGTGGATGACAGGACAAAGTGCCTAGGTCTGACACCCTCCTAGCAGAGGCAATAGCCAGTAGGAACAGGACCTTGACCGTGAGCCATTTAAAGGTCCACTGACCCAAGAGGTTCAAATGGAGATTCTTGCAGGGAATTCAGGACAACAGACAGATCCCATGGAGCCACAGGAGGGACATAGGGAGACTGAATCCATAAAACACCCTGAGTGAAAGTATGAACGTCAGGAATAGATGCATTTTTCCTCTGAAACCACACCGACAAGGCATATATATGAACCTTGAGAAAGGCATATATATGAACCTGCAGAAAAGCCAGAATTCTGGAAGTTCCGAATTTGTATGCATTGTAATTCTTAGCAGCACACCAGATGAAGTAAGAATTGCAGACCCTGTAATATATCCGTGCAAATGCTGGTTTTCGGGCCTTTAGCATAGTTTGGATAACCTCCTCGGAGAATCCTTTAGCCCTCAGGAGTGATGCTTCAAAACCCACGCCATCAAAGCCAGCCTGGCCAGGTCCGAGTAGACACAAGGGCCCTGAACGAGGAGGTCTGAGCGTTGAGGAAGTAAAAGAGGACGCTCTATCGATAGACCATGCAGGTCTGAGAACCAATGCCGTCTGGGCCATGCTGTAGCGACTAAAAGTAGTATTCCTCCTTCTTCTTTGAACTTCCATAGTACCCTGGGCAGGAGTGACACTGGAGGGAACACATAGGGCAGCCAAAAGTTCCACGGAATTGCCAGTGCATCCATGAACACTGCTTGAGGATCCCCAGTCCTTGATCTGAAGACCGGAACTTTGTGATTGTGTTGAGACGCAATCAGGTCTACATCTGGTAGGCCCCATTTGTCCACTAGGAGTTGAAAGACTTCCTGATGAAGACTCCACTCTCCGGCATGCACGTCCTGATGACTGAGGAAATCAGCTGCCCAGTTGAGGACTCCTGGAATGAACACTGCTGATATTGCTGGCAGATGGCGTTCCGCCCAACAAAAGATTTTTGACACTTCCATCATTGCCACGTGGCTTTGAGTGCCTCCTTGATGGTTTATGTATGCCACAGTGGTGGCGTTGTCTGACCGTACTTGAACAGGCTTGTACTTTAACATAGGCAGGACGAGAGACAAAGCATTGAACACTGCCCGCAATTCCAGAATGTTTATCGTGAGGAGTGATTCCTCCTGGTACACCGACCCTGGAAAGAGTGTTGCTCCAACACCACACCCCAGCCCCTCAGATAGTCAAGGAGATCATGTGAGACCTGATTCGATGAGGTAGGCTGTCCCACTTGGAAAGGATTAACCTCTGCAGAGGGCGGGAATGAAATTGAGCGTACTCTACCATGTCTGAAGCCGACACCATCAGGCCTAGTACTTGCATCGCCGAGTGTATCGACACTCTTGGGCGAGAGAGGAAGTATCTTATCCTGTCCTGAAGGTTCAGGACCTTCTCTGGAGACAGAAACAGCCGTTGACTGTGTGTGTCCAGCAGTGTCCCCAGGTGCACCATGCTCCGAGCAGGGACCAGCGAGGACTTCTTCCAGTTGATGAGCCATCTGTGGGCTTGCAGGAAGTTTACCGTCAGTTGCAGATGACTGAGAGGACATTGTGGGAGTTTGCCAGAATCAGCAAGTTGTCCACATACAGCAGGATCCTTACTCTCTGGCGACGGAGATGAGCCGTCATCACGGCCATAACCTTGGAGAAGATCTGACGGACCATGGCCAGTCCAAATGGCAGAGCCTGGAAATGATAGTGAGGGTTGCCAATAGCAAACCACAGATATTGCTGATGCGATATGGCAATAGATATATGCAGGTAAGCATCTTGTATATCCAGGGATACCATATAATCTCCGGGTTCCATTGCCAGTACAATTGAGCGCAGTGTTTCCATACGGAACTTGGATACTCTCACAAACTTGTTCAGTGATTTGAGGTTGAGTATAGGCCGGAAAGACCCATTGGGTTTCGGTACTAGAAACAGGATCGAGTAGTATCCCCTGCCTCTCTGGGATAGAGGTACTGGCACCACCACTCCTGTATCCAGGAGGGAACTCACAACCATTTGTGGAGCTTGCGCCTGTAACTGATCCGAAGGGATAACTGTTGTGCAGAACTGGCAAGGGGGATGCCTCTTGAAAGAGACTGCATACCTGTTAGAGACAACTTCTCGCACCCACGCGTCTGAAATGGTCTTTAACCAGACCTGGGCGAATTGCAGAAGTCGGCCTGGGGTCCCCCAGGGGGAGGTTTGTCCCATCATGCAGCAGGCTTGTCGTGTTTAGAAGCAGGCTGACGGGATGAAAAGGATTGTTTAGCCTTGGGCTTTGTGGGTTTGGAAACATGAGATTGTCTCGGGTATGCCTGAGCTTTTGCTTTCCCTTGAGGCCGAAAGGAGCAAAAAGTGGTACCTTTTGCCTTCTGTGCAGAAAGAGTAGTGTTAGGGAGAAAGGCAGTCTTAGCAGCCGCCAATTCAGCCACAATTTTATTGAGGTCTTCCCCAAACAGGATGTCTCCCTTAAAAGGGAGGACATCCGGTAGGTGGAAGTGTTTCAGCAGAGCTCCAGGATTTCTGGCACTTCTCTCCTTCCCTGCACATCCATCTCTGCTCCTTTCAGCCTGGTGCCCTCTCCCCCACTCCTGCTGCTGTGCGCTGGCCGGTTGGTGAGGTCCGCGGAATCGGGGAGCACTCCTAGAGGCTCCTGCAGATTGCGGCCTACCTTCTGCCCTGAAGCCGGGGATTAAATTTTCAAGCCTACCCGTGCCGGACTTCCGGGACCCGGGAAAACGGGACGTGGCTCTGCCGGACGGCTCCTACCTCCTCCTGCAGGCTCCTGGGGGGTCTCTGAGGGCTCCCAGAGGCCGAGGACCCGTGGGCCCTTGTGCTTTTACTCCTGTGTGCCTGGGATCCACCTCTGTCTCCAGATGGGAAGGAGACATTCACAGCCAGCGCCCATTTTGGATTCTTCAGTCTGTGCATCATTGCAGTTTTGTCTCCTTCTGAGGCTGAAACTGAACCCTGAGCTAAACCAGGACCAGTGATATCTGCCTGGGGCTCTCCTCCAGCTTTTTCTACTACATCTCCCTTGGGGTGTATATTCCATTATGTGGTAGTGCTGCCGATTCCTGCTGGAATCCCCTGTACTGGATCTGTGAGTTCCCCCTTGCTCGGATTTGTTGTGCCTCTCTCATATTTGTCGTTTCTCCCCGACCCTGCAAAAATCTCTCTGCATGTAATAATGTTTGAATAGGGATGTGATGTGCTCTGTCCTCTCTACGCCTCCACCCGGGGTTCTCATGCATACATAGTAGCTTCTGTTTGGAACCAGCATACTACTCTGCCTCCAGGGCCTGTGACGCATTGGCCTTCCAGTTTCACTCATCTACTCCTTCTACTGCAGCCCTCTAACGATGCCCCCTAAAAAAATTAAGGACGCACTCCCGCCCCCGGTGGCTTTCTCTAATCAAAAAGTGGCTTGTATCTCCTCGTCTCCTGCCGGGAGCTCCATCCCATCGAGCCAACCTGACCGTCCTAAGGAGAGTTCTGGCCATTCCTTATCGGTCCCTGGGGTGGACTCTAATTCTACGGATCCTCTCACTGTCAAGACTCTGTGTCAAGTCCTTGCGGCTTTTAAATCTGAGCTCACTCAAGACCTCTCTCTGGCTATCCGGGAAGTTAAAGTGGAGCTAACTGCTTTAGGTGATCGCACAGACCACCTTGAAAGTAAAAGGGAGGAACTGGTGTCCTCTCATAATGACCTTATTTCGGCCCATGACCGACAACAAGCTGAGATGGAGACGTATAAAGACAAACTGGCGGATATAGAGGACAGGTCGCTGAGAAATAATATTAAAATCCGAGGTATCCCAGACTCTGTGGCCAATTCGGAACTTCTGGACTATGCTATGTCCCTCTTCCGCAAACTGCTACCTGGGGCGGACGACAGAGACCTTCTCATCGATCGCATTCACTGGCTTCCGAAACCACGGTCGGTTTCCACCTCCTACACTCGGGATACCCTCCTCCGTGTTCATTTCTTCACGACCAAGGTACGGATAATGCAAGCTGCCAGATCTACGTCTGATTCGGATACGCTTGGAGGCATACAAATATTTCCTGACTTCTTGGCACTGACCATCTCTAAACGTAGAGCTCTGGCTCCTATCACGGAGGCACTACGTTCTCATGACATTAGATACAGATAGGGCTTCCCAGTGAAATTGGTGATTTCCCATGAGAATTCCTCCTACGTAGTTGCCACTCTGGACGCTGGGGTTAAGCTGCTTAATGACTGGGATGTTTCGGTCAAAGTGCTCTCTACATTGAAACCTCGCCTGCCACTTACCCGTGAGTGGTCTGCGACCTGTCTGAGTATTCAATGTTCCAATTAATGTAGTTCCTGGTTGATCTTCATGTTTGGTTGGGGACTCCGTCCCCCTTATAATGCATACCGGATACGTGAGTTTATATGTTATATATGTGTTTGCTTTTGGTTCCTTCATTTGCTGTTTATATTACTATGTGTACCTGCATTTTCCTCTGATTCTAGCTCTTTTATCTTTCTTTTTCTTCTTACTGTACACATGAGGGTATCTCACTAGTCACTTACATTATTTTTGATGTGCTTGTTGGTACCCTTATTGGTACTTGTAGTCTGGCTATACATTATTGCTCCAGGTATACATGTGCCTTTTGTACCCCGGGTGGTGATATTACCGCCACCTCCCCATACTTTTTCTACTGCATACCTTTCCCCTGCAGTAGCAATGCGGTCCCGATATAATGGGCCATTTAGGTTTTTCCTGCCTGTCCTTTCCTCTTTTTTCCCTAGTTTGTCCCCCCCCCCCCCCCCTATTTGGGATGTCAGCTGTTTTTGCTTTTTCTATATTTTAAATGGTACGAATATATTCATTGAATGTTAAAGGGTTGAACTCCCCCAATAAACGCAGGCTAGGCTTGACCACTTTTCATAAACACAGAGCTGACATAGTTGCCTTGCAGGAAACGCATTTTTCATCAGCAGGTCCCCCGGCTCTGAGAGACCGGAGATACCCAGTTGGCTTTTTTGCAAATGGCCCCTTCAAGCGCAATGAAGTGGCTGTTCTTTTTCGGAGCTCTGTTTCGTTTGAACTGCTGTCCCAGATAGCTGACAAGAATGGACGTTTGAAGGGAGAGGGGGAGTTGTCCTGCACAACCTTTTTAAAGAGTAATGATAATTATAACAAACCAGCAATATGGAAGATATTTGGGGAGAATGCTCCGAAAACAAATTATCCTGCTGGTGGTGCTCCCCGAGGTCAAAACAAATAAATCGCAGAGGAAGGTTGTTCCTTGAAAGGGATCAGGGAACCGAGAAGTAAACCTCTTTGTGGGGGCACTCTTATTCAACTTTTAAAATTTAAAACATAACTTTTATTTAGTCAGGAAATAAAATTAATATGGTATTCAATCTTTCCCAAACATAATCTTTTATATCAATTTAAATATATCTAGAACAATTAGGTTCAAGAACACGATAAATATACTCAAAATTGAGAGTTCTTTATCCTAACTGATCAGACCTCGAAATGTGGGTCGCCCATGGGTGAAAATATAATTTCTTATGAAAAGAACAATCAGAAAATTAAGCGATTTTTCTAAAAACAATTCAATTATGAAAAACAGAGGTCAGAGAATAATAATATTCTGACCACACCGGCACATCAAAATTCCTAGCGGGACGATCTGCCTACAGCTTGCAGCTCATTGAGAGAAATATCGAGATTATGTGGTATCTAAGTGGTATGGCGGTTTATATCTGTACTGTAAAAAGAATTTGATACATTATATAGTCTTAGTGCTAATGGTTGAGATATTTTTCACGATATGGTGTCCCAGATTCCACTTGGCATCAGGTGTCAAAGTATCATCAATACTTAATTGGATTGAACACAAAGCCACTAATAATGTAACCATATACCGCTAATTCTAACAGTATCTCACACCGTCACATAATAGTTGTACATGTCACTACTGTTGGGGAAGAAAATGTACTGCAGATATTGTAAATAGTTTTGTAACGAGGAGATGTTCCCAAGTACCTGTAAATGAATAAAGCATGCATCCACTTGAATTGTAGTTGATCGCTGTCCCTGATGAGAACGGAAAAATGTCAAGACAGGCCTTGTGGGTCAAAGCCACAGGCTTTTTCTATGAATGACTATTTACATGAGAAATAGCAGTTGGTGATTTTCAACAAGAAAAAGAAAATAACTAGATGATGTCGGTCTTCCTGTAAGTAAAGTCATAGGATATAGGCATGCAGTAAACATGAGGATTTGGGTACTCCACAAAAATTGCGACAATTTACTTTCAATGAGGATATAAAAGGATTTAGTTTCAGCAGAAAGGAATAACCAGATAGTGTAGGTCTTTCTGTAACTAATATCATCAGATGCAGGTATAGATTAACAGAAATGGATTTTCAAAAAAATGCAACTCTAAAACACATAATAGGGAGAGTAATGGTCATTTTCTTTAGCATTATAAATTTCTGAATAATCTCCTGCTGTAGACAGTGTAGAAGCCCGTCCCGTATATCTGGCCAACTTCTGCTGCCTTCCCATGTGTATGCAAGCACACAGTGAATGGGAGGTGAGAGAGCCGGCCCGACGGTGACGGGCTGAAGAAAGAAAGAAGTGTTTCGTCTGTCATCCGCTACGGCACCCTGCAACCCTGTTAACCGTGGTCAGCGCAGAGTTAGCAGGTACCGCCGAGCAGGTGATGAGAGCGCACTGAAATATTTGTGCAGCGGCTGCGGTTGGCGTCTCCGTCAGTGCCGGGGTCCGGGCCCAGTGACGTATCTCGGGATTCCGGAAGTAGCGTCATGTGACGCTCAAGAACAGGACGTACGTTTCACCCTCACAGCGGGCTTGATCACCATCTGCCTAACTGGTATACCCCTTCATGGGGATTTAAATGATAGTGACCCAATCACAATTAGCTAGAATAATGAGTGACAGTTAGATCGTCCAGTAAGAAAATAATTAAATAATTGGTTTCCATATATAGTACAGTCTGAGGATTTCAATAATTAAGCAAAGAAATAGGGAGAATGGTCCCAATTGCAGATTTGTCTAACACTTTAATGTTAATAGGGAAATGAGTGAGATAGGTAAAAGTGGACAAGTGAGAGATGGTCAGAGATAATTAGTGAATAGTGTCTTATGAGAAATAATAAATGTAAAAGGTAAATGAGAGTAATATAAATAAAAGTTAAAGATTAAATGTGAGTAGTAAATGAAATAGCATAAAGTAAAAATCAAAATACTAATAATGAGTATAATAGTATAATAAGGATGAAGTAAATAATAATGAAAATGATAAAATAAATATTAATTAAATGTAAATAATATAAACAATAATAATAATAATAATAATAATAATAATAATAGTAAAATTAAAATTATATGAATAAAGATAATAATAAATAAATAAATAATAATAATAATAATAATAATAATAATAATAATAATAAATATGAACATAAAAATAAAAATAAATATAAATAAAAAATAAAAATAAAAATGTAAATAAAAATAAGAGTGAAAATAATTATAAAATAAAAATAAATATAAAATAAAAAAATATAAAAATGGAGATGAAAAAATGAGCAAGGGACTGCAGGTGAGTATGAAATTCACCCCCTATGGTTGAATATATATTTAATGAGCACCTGAAATAATAATTGTTGTAATTTTAATGTAGCTATACTGATATATAATAAAGATAACATTGTCTAGAAACGTGTATGCAGGTGTGCACTCACGTCTGCGCATATCCAATGGATATCTGTGAATAAATTGGTATAGTTAGCTGTGCACTCACATATGCATGTATCCACTAGATATCTATAAATAAATTGGTGTAATTTATTAGGGGAGGAATAGGAGGTAACGGTGAGGTTGACAAAAAGGTTAGATTATGTTGTTGAGAAGGCACTATAATTAATGTTTTCATTAAGGCCCATGGGAGATATCGAGCCCAGTCTAAAGATCCACTGACTCTCCCGTCTGAGGAGCTCCTTCTGAAGGTCTCCCCCTCTTATACCCAAGTTTTTGCTTTTTCTATATTTTAAATGGTACAAATATATTCATTGAATGTTAAAGGGTTGAACTCCCCCAATAAACGCAGGCTAGCCTTGACCACTTTTCATAAACACAGAGCTGACATAGTTGCCTTGCAGGAAACGCATTTTTCGTCAGCAGGTCCCCCGGCTCTGAGAGACCGGAGATACCCAGTTGGCTTTTTTGCAAATGGCCCCTTCAAGCGCAATGGAGTGGCTGTTCTTTTTCGGAGCTCTGTTTCGTTTGAACTGCTGTCCCAGATAGCTGACAAGAATGGACGTTTCCTCATTCTAGTTGGAAAATTGGAGGATAAGATGGTTACGATTGTATCTCTCTACGCTCCCAATTCTAACCAAGTCCTCTTCCTTCGAAAAGTTTGCTGGACTATTGCGAGGGTTCGTCAGGGTGCCCTTCTTATGTTGGGCGACTATAATTTAGTGCTTGATCCTAAATTAGATAGATCTCCTCGGTCTTCTTCCCAGATGTCTGCGGCTCCGGCTGGCCCGTCACTAGCCTTCCGTAATTTGCTGGCAGAATATGACCTGTATGACTTGTGGAGAGTTCAGAACCCAACTTCGAGAGATTATGGGGTATATGCAATTCACGGCGAATCGCGGCAATTTTTCGCCGTTTTTTAATTCGACTTAATTCGACAGGTGAATTCGGAAGGTGGCTTCCGGAATTCACCATATTCAATGAAAAACGGATTCGCCAGAATCGCGGGCGAAAATCGGCCGATTTGGCGGATTTTGCCGCGATTTTAAAAAACGGGAAAAAACGGGAAAAACCCGGAAAAAAAATGGCGTGGGGTCCCCCCTTCAAAGCATAACCAGCCTCGGGCTCTTCGAGCTGGTCCTGGTTCTAAAAATGCAGGGGAAAAATTGGGCAGGGATCCCCCGTATTTTTAAAACCAGCACCGGGCTCTGCGCCTGGTGCTGGTGCCTAAATTACGGGGGACAAAAAGAGTAGGGGTCCCCCGTATTTTTAACACCAGCATCGGGCTCCACTAGCTGGACAGATAATGCCACAGCCGGGGGTCACTTTTATGCCGTGCCCTGCGGCCGTGGCATTAAATATCCAACTAGTCACCCCTGGCCGGGGTACCCTGGGGGAGTGGGGACCCCTACAATCAAGGGGTCCCCCCCCCCAGCCACCCAAGGGCCAGGGGTGAAGCCCGAGGCTGTCCCCCCCCATCCAATGGGCTGCGGATGGGGGGGCTGATAGCCTTTTGTGATAATAAAAAGATATTGTTTTTTCCAGTAGTACTACAAGTCCCAGCAAGCCTCCCCCGCAAGCTGGTACTTGGAGAACCACAAGTACCAGCATGCGGGAGAAAAACGGGCCCGCTGGTACCTGTAGTACTACTGGAAAAAAAATACCCAAATAAAAACAGTACACACACACCTTGATAGTAAAACTTTATTACACACTACCGACACACACATACTTACCTATGTTGACACGCCGACTGCCACGGTCTCCGACGATCCGAGGTACCTGTGAAAAAATTATACTCACCTTCCAGCGTCCAGAGGTACATCCAGGTCCAGAGATAATCCACGTACTTGGCAAAACAAAAAAACGAACACCGATCCATACCGGACTAAGAAAGGGGTCCCATGCTTTCACATCAGACCCCTTTCTCCCGAATCCCGGGACATCACGTGACTCCTGTCACTGAAGTCCCTTCAGCCAATCAGGAAGCGCTACTTCCGTGGCGCTCATCTGATTGGCTGTGCGCTGTCTGTGCTGTGACAGCGCATCGCAAAGCCGCTCCATTACTTTCAATGGTGGGAACTTTGCGGGTAGCGGTGGGGTTAACCCGCGGTCAGCCGCTGACCGGCGGGTGACCTCACCGCTAGCCGCTAAGTTCCCACCATTGAATATAATGGACTGGGCTGTGCGATGCGCTGTCTGCTCAGACGCGCAGAGCCAATCAGATGAGCGCAACGAAGTTGCGCTTCCTGATTGGCTTTAGAGACCTTTCTGTGACAGCTGTCACTGACAGGTCTCTCTGCATTCGGGGATAGGGGTCTCATGTGTCAGCATGGGACCCCTTTCAGTCCGTTTGGTCGGGTATTTGCGTTTTGTTTTTTTTCTACAAGTACGTGGATTTATCTCTGGACCATGGCTGAGGTGAGTATATTGATCTTTTATTTTCAGGTACCCCTGGATTCTACATGGAGAAGAGGACCGATGTCGGCGTGTGAACATAGGTAAGTATGTGTGTGTCGACGTATGAAATAAAGTTTTACTTTCACGGTGTGTGTGTCCTGTTTTTATTTGGGTATTTTTTTTCCAGTAGTACTACAGGTACCAGCCGGCCCGTTTTTCTCCCGCATGCTGGTACTTGTGGTTCTCCAAGTACCAGCTTGCGGGGGAGGCTTGCTGGGACTTGTAGTACTGCTGGAAAAAACAATATTCTTTTCATGATCACAAAAGGCTATCAGACCCCCCATCCGCAGCCCATTGGATGGGGGGGGACAGCCTCGGGCTTCACCCCTGGCCCTTGGGTGGCTGGGGGGGGGACCCCTTGATTGAAGGGGTCCCCACTCCCCCAGGGTACCCCGGCCAGGGGTGACTAGTTGGATATTTAATGCCACGGCCGCAGGGCACGGCATAAAAGTGACCCCCGGCTGTGGCATTATCTGTCCAGCTAGTGGAGCCCGATGCTGGTGTTAAAAATACGGGGGACCCCTACGCTTTTTGTCCCCCGTATTTTAGGCACCAGCACCAGGCGCAGAGCCCGGTGCTGGTTTTAAAAATACGGGGGATCCCCTGTCAATTTTTCCCCCGCATTTTTAGAACCAGGACCAGCTCGAAGAGCCCGAGGCTGGTTATGCTTTGGAAGGGGGACCCCACGCCATTTTTTTTTAGGATTTTACCGTTCCAGCAATAAAAAAATAAATTAAAAAAAATAATATTTTAAAAAATATATAAATAATATTTGTGCCTCCAAAAAAAAAAAAAAAGTACCTAATCCCTTCTAATATAAATAGATCTGCTATTCCCCCAAAAAAAAAACACAAAAAAAAACATGTTTAAAAATGTTTTATTTGTTTTCACCCTCCAAAGTGTGGCGGATTGAAAATGACGAATTTGCTGTCTAAAAGCACTGATGTCGAATTTCCAAACTTGAATTGAATATGCTTTGGTCGAATTGCAGCACTTGTATCATTGCAGAAAAGTCGAATTTGCAAAAATTCGAATTTCAAAAAGTCGAATTTTGAAAGTCCGTTTTTTGGTCGGAAAGCACTGAATTGCATAGGCGAATTTTTTTTTTGGTCGAAAATGACCCGAAATTCGACAATTTCGGGAATTCGACCGCAATTGCATATACCCCTATACGTATTTCTCTCCAGTGCACAATTCCTACTCTAGCATAAATCTTATTCTTTGCGATAAGTGGACTTTGCAGCACTCAGCACAGGTGGATGTTCTGCCTATTTCCTGGTCCGATCATGCTCCTCTCCTATGGTCTTGGAATATTTGCCACCAATTTACCCCCCCTCGGCCGTGGCGCCTATCTGCCCACCTGCTGTCGGACCCTATATCTAAAAAAACGATTGATGATTGCATCTCCCTCTATATGGAAACTAATTCCCCCTCAGATACTTCTGTCCCGACTTTCTGGTGTGCCCTTAAGGCAGTTGTGCGAGGCACTGCGATCCAAGCCGGTGCTAGATTCAAACGACAAGCTATCCAACAACAACAAGACTTGGAATCTAAACTTAAGGAGGTTGAAGATAGGAATAAGCTCTAGGGCCCTACGTAGGGAATTAAAGGATATCCGAGGCCAACTTCAGAAACTCCTTATGAGACGGACCCAGTTTGCTTTAAATAGGTTGAGACAGAAATTTTACCTGACTGGTAATAGACTGGGGAAAATGCTGGCTCGCAAGCTCCGTGCTCTCCAGGCTCGTAATAGGATCAGACATATGATTTCTCCTCAGGGTGGTAAAGTGTCCAATCCATATGACACAGCGAATCAATTCGCTAGATATTATACCAAGCTGTACAACCTTTCTTCTGATCCTCTTACTTTTCAACCCACTCCTGATTCTATACAATCCTTCCTAGCCGACGTCAAACTCCCCTCCCTTTCTGCGGAACAGCTCGAGACACTAAATACCCCCTCCGAGGTAATTCAAGTAATGAAATCACTCCCGCATAATAAAGCCCCCGGTCCAGATGGCTTCATAAATGAATTTTATGTTTCTCTCTGGTGCTTTCCCTACAGAAATGCTGGAGGCTCAAATTATCACTATACCCAAGCCAGGTAAAAACCCAGCGTATTGTCAAAATTATAGGCCCATTGCACTATTGAATGGCGATATTAAAATTTTTGCCAAACTTGTCGCTTTCCGTTTAAATGTCTTTCTGCCATCTCTCATTGTTTACGACCAAGTTGGGTTTGTGCCTGGTAGACAGGCGTCTGACAATACCCGTAGGGTTTTTGACTTGATTGATATTGTTCCCTCTAACACTGGCCTTCTCCTGCTCTCTTTAGATGCAGAGAAGGCGTTTGATAGACTGAACTGGCAATATATGTCCTCGGTTCTAGACAAGTTTGGTTTTAGTGGCCATATTCTTTATTCGGTTTTATCTCTATATAGCTCCCCCTCTGCACGGGTATTTAGTAACGGTTTCCTCTCCGATACATTTCCTATTACGAATGGAACCCGACAGGGTTGCCCTCTATCACCCTTAATATTTACGTTGAGCATAGAACCCCTTGCTGAGAAGATTAGGATGTCTGGGGGCTTCCCAGGGGTGACTATTGGCACTACTACTCACAAGTTGTGCCTCTTTGCGGATGACGTCCTTCTGTTTGTCATGGACCCGCTATCCTCCCTTCCTTGTTTGCATGCTATCTTGGGACAGTATAGTAAAGCTTCCTTTTATAAAATTAATACAACAAAGACAGATGCTCTCCCCATTAATATCCCAGCTCCCATAGTGTCCACCCTTCAATCACACTATCCATATAACTGGCGTTCGGCTTCAATTCAGTATTTGGGGATCCAAATTCCACCTTCTACGGCCTCTGTTTTTGATGTTAACTTACCTCCACTCATTAATAGTTTTTTAGACCTGACTAAGTCCTGGCTATCTTATGATATTTCGTGGATTTGCCGCCTAGCAGCCTTCAAAATGACTCTCTTACCTAAACTCATGTACTTATACTGAACCATACCTTTTCTTTTCCATAAAACGTACCTTGATAGATGTCGTGCTATAATGCTACGCTATGTCTGGAAGGCACGGCCACCCCGATTGGCTCGGTCCAAAATGATTCTCCCTCATAGAAAGGGAGGGCTAGATATGCCCGACCTGGTCCTTTACCAGGAGGCATGTGTGCTGGCCCAGTTTAAATACTGGTTGAGTGGGGCGCCTGTAGTGGGATGGGTATCTCTTGAACGTACTGGGAGTTTGGACCTTCTCTTAGAAGACCTTTTTAAGATACACCCAAACTCTAGACCCCGCTTATTGTCCCTCCTCCCCGCCACTAGAACATCTTTACAAATCTGGGATAAATTGGTGACTCGCCTGCCTGGACATCAATTTCCATATTCTACTATCTCACTACGAGCCATAGCTAAATTAATCCCTAATTTAAATCTCTCTACCTGGTTTGTTTGTGGTTTGGCTGTCTTGGGGGACCTTATGGATGGTAATGTTATGCTATTGTTTTCTCAACTCCAGTCTCGATATAATCTCCCCAGTGGAGAATTATTGCATTATTTCCAAATTCACCACTGGTACAAAGGTTTGCCTAGACAGGTGGCTCCCCCGAACCCGTTATCCCAGGTTGTCTTAACAAGTGTATCTCTGTGTGACTCTAGAGGGGACATCTCGTTTTGGTACAGGACGCTTATCAGCTTGCTTACTACTACTAAGTCTAATGCGCAGCTGAAATGGGAACAAGACTTGGATCTTCCCCTATGGGAACAAATTTTTATTTCTTCTTACCGAATGTCCAAGTGCTTGAATCACACGGAGATGCATATCAAACTCCTTAATAGACTATATTTAACACCGGATAGGCTACACTCATTCTGGCAGTCTTGTTCCAAATATTGCTGGCGTAACTGTGGGGAAATAGGCCATATTTTCCATATTTTCTGGTCCTGTCCTTCCCTTCGACATTTCTGGAGCGAGATATTTGCTTTGATTAATTCGGTCTTACACCTGTCCCTCACCCCCTCTCTGGCCATGGCCCTGCTCCACATTTTTCCTGCTGAGATACCACCTCATCAGAGATATCTGGTGGGGCATATTTGTATAGCTGCCAGGGCTGCATTGGCCCAAAGTTGGAAACAAGCTTCTCCCCCTCCTCTATCACTAGTCACCAACAAAATTCAATTCCATTTTACTATGGAAACTGAGTTCATGCCTTACTCTTCTGCGGCCTCCTCCCCAATGGTGAAATGGAGAGCATGGCATGACTACGTCACTGCTGGAGGGGGTGTTTCGCCTTCCCCCTAACTGACTCGGCTTATACTTCCGCTCTGTGCACCGGCTGTGCCTTACTAGCCCTGTGTCTATTATTGATTATCTGTTTATTGATATGTTTTTATGTTTGACCCGTGTTTATCTTTATCTGTATCTTTTTCCAAGATGACTTTGTATTTTTCCTATTGTATCTATATTGGATTGTTATATTTAACTTCTGACAATTTTGTTATTTACACGTTTACATCCCATTCCCTTGGTTCTTTGTACCCCCCCCCCCCCCCCGGCCCCTTCCTTCTTTCTTTCTGTACCCCTTCCCCTTGCAAAAAGAAAACTTGTTTTCAATAAAAACTATTGATGGGAAAAAAAAAGGGAGGACCTCCAAGGTCTTTTGGAGTCCAGGTCCACCTTCCATGACCTCAACCACAGAATACGGTGAGTCAGGATGGACGTAGTCGATGCCTTGGCCGCCAACACAACTACCTCAGAGGACGCCTCCTGATTGTAATAGGCGGCGGTGGTCATGTAAGACAGGTACTGTCTGGCAATGTCAGATATATCCTGAGGCAGCTCTTCCTCTATTGCCTGAACCCATGCTTCAATTCCTTTCTGCAGCCCAAGAGTCTACTATAGTGGGTCCATGTACAGCACCTGTAAGGGAGTAAATAGACTTCAGGAATCCTTCCACACGCTTATCTGTCGGTTCCTTCAGTGAGGTGACAGTGGTGACAGGCAGAGTAGACGACACCACTTGGCAGGTGACATGGGAATCCACCGGTGGTGAATTTTCCCACTTGTTACACAACTCTGTAGTGAGAGGATAGCGAGCTACCAACCTTTTAGAAAGGGGGAATTTCATTCCTGGAAAAGAACAAGGTTCTTGTCGTATCTCCACTAGATGGCCAGTATACTCCCCATCCTCATCAGAAGAATCTTCTGAGAGATTAGTGGATTGTGAAGAGGAAGTAGACCACTTAGATGACCCCGTGATGCGAGAGTGACTTGAGGCAGTTTTATGTCTAACCAAGGAGTGACTCCATTGCTGCAACTGGGTAGACAAATTATCCACCCAAGGCGGATTTACCATAGGGACAATATGTGGCTGGAATTGCACAGGAGGTCCCATAGGGGGCGTAAGGCGTGTCACAAGCATGTTGAACATAGTTGAGAATGCCGCCCAAGGTGGCTCCTGATTGGTTACAGGAGCCGCAGACTGACTGGGAGATGTATGGCACATAGTACACAGACCGTCATACAAAACTTCCCTCTCAGGCAAATCCTTGGCGCATGTGCTGCAGGATGCAGGAGCATCCTCGGATTTCCCGCACTTTGTGTTAGACATTATTAGTGAATGCAACCGCAGAGCCTATTAGTACGATACAGCCAGACAGAGTACAATACCTGCGAATAAATTCCCTAGTATATAACTGCGTACACAGTACACAGACACCAGCGAATAAGTCTGGTATTGTGCGACTGAGCCCACAGTACACAACACCAGCTAATAAATCCGGTATTAGGTGACTGAGTACACTAAGTAGAGTACACTTTAATCGTTAAATACTGTGCAGCACTATATATGTGACACAGACGCACCTAGTCCCTTAGGGTACAGAATACAGTGATAGATATAGCTGGGATACACTGAAAGTGAAATACACACAGCAGATACAGGCACACACAGTCACAGTGACAATGCAGATGATTATTTTAGTAATACAATAAAACTGCACTGGACTAGTATATGTATATTATCTATAACAATGTAAGGTCTGAGACCGGATGTATATATCAGAATACTCGTACAATATATTCGGGCACAGGTACACTTGTTCTTAACTAACGCTGTCTTAATATCGACATGTAGAATACTTAAGTGCTTGTAAAACCACGGCGCTGATGTACAGGCGGCTTTACAAAGGAGACCTTGCCCTGCAGTCCCGGAGCCCAGTCGCATCTATTTTAGAAAATGGCGCCCAGCATCTCAGTCAGGGAGTGAGGGAGGGTGTGAGGCAGCTCCAGGGAGGGAACACCAGCAGTAGATGGCGCCCTGGGCCTGGGGGGAGAGGCTACAGATCAAGCACCGGTTCCCCTATGCTGTTCTTCACCACCTGGTACTATGGAGTCTTAATAAAATGGATTAGTATATCCAACCTGTACTCCTATGCCCTGGTGGATATAGTGGGGTCCCTGCTTGGTAACAGTGTCCACACCAGCATTGCAGTCCATCTCCCTAGACTGCGACAGGAATGCGATTTATTGGCGGGTCCCACCTGGGGGACCCTCTTATCTCCTCCCCGTAGCAGCCACGCGAACCAGGAGAGCATCTGCGACCATGTGCCTAGAGCCGGAGAGTCTCCACCGTAAGTTCCCGGGAACAGGCCGCGGGAGTATGCGACGCCGCTTAGGAGGTGATGAAGCTGCAGTGCTGAAGTGTCACCCTGACATACAGCGCTGACAGCCCAGTTTTGAAGAAATTTTCTGTCAGAAAAAGCTTTTTCAGGGCTGCCCAGTGACTGCTTCTACAGGCACCATCTGAAAACTGAGCTCACAGTGCCTGGAGGCGGGGTTATAGAGGAGGCCCCACAATGCATCCTGGGACAGTCTAAAGCTTTAGCCTGTTGGTGCCTCTCTGGATCAAGATCCACTCTGCACCTGATGTTTCCCTGTGGAAACCAGTGTACCCTGCTGCAGAAATATATATAACACAGTGCGGTCCTAGGCCAGAGGTATATATCAGAATACTCGCACAATATATTCTGTAATAGGTACACTCTTTCTTAACTAATGCTGTCTGTATAAAGACATGTAGAATACTCAAGTGTTTGTAAAGTCACAGCGCTGTATACAGGCGGCCTTACAAGGGAGACCTTGCCCTGCAGTCCCAGAGTCCAGCCGCAGCTATGCTTAGAAGATGGCGCCCAGTGTCTCAGTCAGGGAGTGAGGAAGAATACGGGGCAGCTTCAGGGTGGGAAAATCTGCAGTAGATGGTGCTATGGGCCGGGGGAGGGGCTACAGGTCAAGTGCCGGCTCCCCTGTGCTGGTCCTCATCACCGGTACTATGGAGTCTTATTAAAATGGGCGTTACTACACCCGACCTGTACTGCTATGCCCTGGCGGTCTAGTGGGGTCCCTGCTCGGTGACCATGTCCACGCCAGCATCACGGTCCATCTCCCTAGACCATAACAGAAACTCAATTTAATGGCGGGTCCAGCCTGGGGGACCCTGTTATCTCCTCCCCGTAGCAGCCACGTGAACCAGGAGAGCGTCTGCGACCGTGTGCCTAAAGCCAGAGCATCTCCGCCGCAGGTACCCGAGAACAGGCCGCGGGAGTATGATGATGGAGCCGAAGCACAGAATGTCACACTGACATATCAGCGCTGCGGCTCTTGAAGTCTTCTTAGAAAGCTTTTCAGGGCTGTCCAGTGCAGCCCCCCTGTTAAGTGACCTGCTGCTGCAGGCACCAACTCGAAACTGAGGTCCAGTGCCTGGAGGCGGGGTTTATAGAGGAGGCACCAATGCATCCTGGGACAGCCTAAGGCTTAAGCCTGTTGGTGCCTCTGGATCAAGATCCACTCTACTCCCCGATGTTTCCCTGTGGTACACAATGTACCCTGCTACAGAAAATGACTCCTTGTTTGTTGTAACATATCCTTTAGTCAGATTTAGTATGATATACTGGCTGTCGGGATCCCGGCCGGTAGGAGACCAACGCCAGGATCCTGACAGCTGGAATACCGGCAGTGAGCGCAGAGTGTCTGCTCGCTATGCTTAAGGCCCAGTGGTGGCCTGCGGTCACCACAGAGTTATATTTCCCCTCGGGTGGTGGCGTGGACCACCACCCGAGTGGAGATTCCTGTCGGGTGTCGGGATTCCGGCGTCGGTATCCTGATAGTCAGGATCCCGACAGCCGGCAAATTGAATGCCTATCCTTTAGTTTTAGGAGCACCTCCCAGGGCCATTATAATCCAAATTAAGTTAGAATACCGACGAAGGGGAATAGATTTATTAGTACATTTACATTCCTGTGTGGACAACCAACAATACAGTGATGTAATCATAGAGAAAGCTTGTTATGTGCTGTAAACACTATGCCTGGCAAATGCTATTATTAAATCTTATTGTAAATAAAGGCTGCTCAGACTTATTTTACTTGACAGCTAAACTGTAGTTGACCTCATTTAGCCCCATATCTGATGAGCCTTGCGTGGAAAACAACTATAGGATGATCAAGTAAGAGAGAGTGAGTGTGTGTGTGTGTGTGTGTGTGTGTGTGTGTGTGTGTGTGTGTGTGTATGTGTGTGTGTGTGTGTATTGGTTGAATGCCATGTATCGTGTGAATAAGATTATGTTTCTCTTGCCAAAACCTTGGTGCATATGCTTGGAATCTTGGAGCATATGTGGAACTACTCTCTCTCTCTATGTTGGAAAGATGGTGCCAACATTCTCTCAAACACTGGTATAACAATGCTGGAAAAATCACCAAAAATACCAGGTACCACCTATATAATATATTGTGGTTTTTATACCTCACTGCAACTACAGATGGAGTTCTTGGCAGCTTCCTGTCTGTTTCATAACCACTCGTCAGAATCCAAGACCTTCACTATGTCCTATTCCCATTTCCTGTGGAATTGTCTACGTTTGTCCATAAGATAACAGTAAATGACAGAATGTCAAAATGAGATCCAAGTATGACCTGTGAAAGCAGAAGATACTGTATCTAAAGGGGAGAACTGGATATGGTTACGTGAGCCCACCAGAGAAATACATATAAATGTTTAAACTGGAGGTAGTGAGAGGATCTCGTAGATGGCAGGTGGAAACACACGTTTTTGGAACTATGGGAAGAAACAAATGGGGTCCAATATGAAAGACATAATTTTATAGACTCTCACACAATGAAATGGTGAGGGAGAAACTTAAAGTGGGGGAGGACATGTGGCAGTGAAATAGATTTCTGGACAAAATCTAGAATAGGAAGTATGGTTAAAGGAGTCCAAACATACTTTATATGACTCAATATCAACCCACATTTTAGGCACAGGAGAGGACAGACTGAGTTAAATGTGTGGCTAGCTAATACTTCTGTAAGATGGAAATGCCCACCTAGTATGGGGACCTTCATTCTTCAAACTCTGAAAACTTACAGGAACTGCAGATACCTATACCATCTTTCTATAGGAATGAGGTTTAGGTTGTGAAAATGGGTCCGATCAGACCTCTTCACCTGCTCTAGCCCTGTGCCCTCAAGACAGAGCACATGCATGAACTCAGATCACGTATGTGGACTAACACTGCCAGGTCAGACAAGGCAGGGTACAGTTCTGCTGCTAATTAGTAATTAGCGGTGGTAGAGACTGCGGGGACGGCTGCTTTTTGGATCAGCCAACCCAGACCAGAGCAATAATGAAGTTCTCCTGTATTTTAGGATCTGCAAATGATGGCGAAATGGATAATTAAAAGGGGTCCAGTGAATAGGCCCCTTATTGAAGGAAAGGAATGCGACTTATAATGCCAGAGACAATTAGAAAACTTTTTCATCTAGAATCAAACAGACCTGGTGGAGAATCTTTGTACATATTGTATAAATCTGGATTCACATGGCTGAAAATTCTGAAGAAAAGCAGGAACAGTCTGGAACAAATAAAGGAGTAGCAGGAATAAAATTATATTGTTGGATGGTCACTACTTTATTTTATTGTTAATTTTCCTCATTGATGTAGTTAACATTTTACACTTGGTGGTCTATGGGGTTCATTCCGACCTGATCGCTACTCGATGCGCACGCATGCAGCGTTTGCACTGTAGCGAACACATCGCTCGTACAAATGACCGCCCACCACGTACAACTGCAAACGAACGTACAGCAATGCACAAAGTAGGTGTTTACTATTGTGCTTCGCATGCTAGTGATGCATTCGCATGTCAAACGCACCACTAGCAACACGGAGACTGTCGTACATGTGCTATTCCTTTTGTTAGATTCCAAATATTCGCAGTCATTTTTTTCCCCATCCCATTCCTTTCTAAATTAAGACACCAATTAGCCAAAGGATTTCTAATGTGACTGAACAATTAAGTGATCAAACTCTGCAAAATGAAGAGTTTGCCAACCTAATTGCACAATAACATTCAGTAATTAAGGCAACAAATATATCAGTTTAATATATTTATATTTAATATATTTGTTGGCCTATTTGTTCAATACCCCGAAATGTCATAAATTAAAATCCCTGACTGATATACTGTACATTACACAGTTTACCATATATGCTTCGTTGTTTTTAATTTGTTAAAATGGGGAGTGATAAAGTAACAAACAATCAGCTCCTAACTGTCATGTTACAGCCTTTGATTTCTAAATGTCAGTTATTAGTTGATTAGCTACTAATTTATCACTCTTCATTTTAATACTTTACAAGTGACTATACATCTCTAGATATATGTTATTTACCTTTTACAGAACACAACACAGAAAATGTGAATTTTTACGTGTTTTTATTTATTTTTGTTTTTTAAATAAAAATAAATGTTTGTTTTTGTGCATTACATTTTTAATTAAACATTTTGCCTAACAAAATAATCTCCTCTAGGAGCCCACGGCAATTCTGCTCCATCCTGGCAACGACTTGCCGCATTTGCACATTGGGATTTCCAACCGCAGCATCTGGAATGAATGTTTGAAAATAATACAAAATCAATTCCACACATTACGCATTATAGAAGCAAGGCACAAAGCACACTTCAACAGCTCACTAGCTAGGTCAGGGATGGTGAACTTTTGGCCCTCCAGCTGTTGCTGAACTATACATACCAGTATGGCCTGCAATTGTTTGTAAAAATGGCCAGGCAAAAACTGTAGCAGGGCATGCTGAGATGGGTGGTATTCAGTATGCCAGCTGTCGGGATCCCGGCGCTCAGTATACCTGCGCTGGAATCCCGACACCCGGCATACCAACAACTATTCTTCCTCTTAGGGGTCCACGAACCCCCTGGAGGGAGAATAAATAGCGTGGTGCACTTAGCATGCCACCGTGTCCACAGCATGGCAAGCCCGCAAGGGGATCCTTTGTGCTTGGCCTGCTGCTGGCATGCTGGTGGTCAGGATCCCGACGCTGGTAAGCTGTGCCCCGTGTGCCTGATCGGCAGACACTCATACTACACCCACTGAAATGTGTAGTTCTGCCACATCTGGAGTGCCAAAGGTTTACCATTTCTGGTCTACTGTAGGTCCAGGCTCAGCAAACTGCGTCTCTACATCTGCTGTGGAACTACATATCCAAGCATGTACTGCCTCAGTGATAGCATGTCTTTATCTATAAACTGTGACAGGGAATGTTGCAATGTGTTTTAGCACAGCAGTTGCAGGGACACAGTTTGAAAACACATGTTGTTGTATCTACATTTAAACCAACTTAAAAAAGCAATTTTCAGGTAGAAATGACTTACTCTCCACCAATGCTGGAAGATGACTCTCAACTTCCTCCGGGGCCTCAGCTGCCCACTCTCCGGTGTCACTGTGAATGGGGGAAGGGTCTTGAAAGGGGTGGGAAGTTTGGATGGGGGAAGGGTCTTGAAAGGGGGGGAGTTTGCATGGTGGAAGGGTTTTGAAAGGGTGTTTGAGGTGTGGGAAGAATGTTTGGATTGGGGGAAGGTGGTTGAGAGGGGGAGGACTAAGCAGATTGATGGAGGGAGGGTGCTTGAAAGGGGGAGGCAGATTGATGGGGGAGGGTTATTGAGAGGGGGAGGAGGAGGAGGATTGATGGGGGAGAGTGCTTGAGAGGGGGAGGCAGATTGATGGGGAGAGGGTGGTTGAGAGGAGGAGGAGGAGGAGGATTGATGGAGGGAGGGTGCTTGAGAGGGGGAGGCAGATTGATGGGGGGAGGGTGCTTGAGAGGGGGAGGCGATTGATGGGGGGAGGGTGCTTGAGAGGGGGAGGCAGATTGATGGGGGGAGGGTGCTTGAGAGGGGTTGGAGGAGGAGGATTGATGGAGGAAGGGTGCTTGAGAGGGTGAGGCAGAATGATGGGAGGAGGGTGGTTGAGAGGATGAGAATTGTTGAGGTGCTGCTCCTGGCACCTGCCTTTGTGATCTTCCTAAAGAGACAGAAACACACAAATATGTTAGTTTGTTTTGTTAGATTTTTATTTATTTAATATTTTCTTTTTTAAACATTTTGAATTTTTTTGTTTTCATATAGTACCATTGTGGTTTTTTTGCTTAAATTGTTATCTTGTGGTTTATATACATTTGTAACCTGTTTTTAATATATTATAAATACAATTTTTTTTTATAACATTACAATTTTAATTTTTGCATTCTAAAATGCACAGACATACAGGAATGTACTGGGCCACAGGAGTACACAGGAGTTTCCCGGTGGCCCACTGTGCCTTGGCCCACCACCTGCACCTCTAGGGATCATTCTCAAGCTTGTGCACTTGAATTATACATAAGGCATATGTAAACTCAGACTACGCAGCACTATGGCCCTTTTTATGCATTGCATTGTTATTTTCATGCTTGCTTTAGTAATGTATACTATAGAGATTTCAGAAGGAACACAGTCCATGCACTCGAAACTTGTTTTCCAATCAAAGTGCTGTCTGTCTACAACCTCTCTGGAGACTGGCCACACCCCTATACATGGGCCCTTACCACTGCATTCCCCAGTGTGTCCTGCATGGCCTACCCCCACACAGTCTATATACATACAGTCAGAGGCGTAGGAACAGGGGGAGCAAGTGGGCAGCTCGCCCCCCCCCCCCAAATATGAGAGACACTGGCTAGAGCCGACCTTTCCTAGAGGCATTATAGGCAAATCGTTAAATGCTTAGGGGCATCCCCAGCCTATGAGCAGTCCGCCTCCCCCCACTCACTGTCAGCAGGAAAATAGTAGTCTTGCGGCCGGTACGGAAACGAAGAACGTGGAGCGCGGGGCAGCGGGGGTGAGGAAGACAGCGCAGCTAGCAGCAGCCGATCTCCATGGTGATCAGTATGAATAGATGTGGGGGCGTGGTTTTGGGCGGAGCGTGAGCAGATGAGGCTGACTTTGGCACCGTGGCTGTCTGTCATGGGGGTCTGCCACTGACTTCGGACCATTAATACAGAGGCTGTTCTGTTCTGGGTCGCGCTCCACGTTCTTCGTTCCCATACCGGCCGCAAGACTACACTATTAACCCAGACTGGGTTGTTCTTGTCTGCCTTAGAGATAGGGAGGCTGGGGCCAGCGGGGACTGTTCTGTTCTCCCATCTGCTCCTGGCCGTGATGGACTACATTGATGCGGCTGCCGGCCTTCTCTCTCTCTCCTCACACGCTGCGCCGACAATCAATACCCAGCCGCAAATGTGAGTAAAGTGGTGCAACCCCTGCTATGAGGTCCTCCACTGAGCTCAGTGTAAACAACGCTGCTCCGCCCCAGCTTTTCACTACTGTAGCTGTCTCTGACCTCCCTCAGGCTCCACTACACGTGTCAGCATGTCTGTCTAGCCCCGCCCCCAGTACAGTGTATAATTTTGTACCTTACATGCCCCAGTGTGTATGTAACTATGCCCCAGCCCCCCCCAAGCTATAGTCTTTGTGTGTGTGTGTGTGTGTGTGTGTGTGTGTGTGTGTGTGTGTGTGTGTGTGTGTGTGTGTGTGTGTGATACTGTACCATCCCAGGCCCCAGTGTGTGTGTCACTATGCCTCCTACAGGCCCCACTGTGTACATCACCATGCCCCCACAGGCCCAGTGTGTGTCACCATTCACCCCACAGGCCCCAGTGTATACGTCACCATGTCCCCCAGGCCCCAGTGTGAGTCCCCATTCCCCCCACAGGCCCCAGTGTATACGTCACCATGTCCCCATTCCCCCCATAGGTCCCGGTGTGTACATCACCATTCCCCCCAAAGGCCCTAGTGTGTACGTCACCATTCCCACCAGGCCCCAGTATGTGTCACTATATCCCTTTCAGGCCCCTGTGTATGTCACCATGCCCCCCCTGGCCCCAGTATGCATTTTACCATGCCCCAACAAAGGGAGAGCTAGGCAAACATTTGAGTTCAGTGGCCAAACAGCTTGGGACATAGGACCAATCTGGCGGGGGACCTCCGAACACATGATAAAGAGATAGAGATGTGATAAAGCACCAGTCCACAGACAAGAGCTTTGCTAGTGGTGAGCAGAGGTTAACAGTCAGCACATCCATTCACACACATACATCCCACTGGAGCTTCCCGCTCCCTCTCTCTCTCTCCCTGTTCCACTCTCTCACCCTAACACTCTCTATCCTCTTGCTCCTCTCTCTCCCTGACACACTCTATCTCTTCCTGACACTGTCTCTCTCTCTCTACCTGACACTCTCCCTCTCGCTCTGTTCCTGACACTATTTCCCTCTCTCTTCCTGACACTGTCCCCCTCTCTCTCTCCCTGACACGTCTCTCTTTCTATCCTTGACACTCTCCCTCTTTCTCCCGACCGTGGTGCCGCCTCCATTTTGTCCCCATAGTTCCGCCTCCTCCTGGTGACTCCGCCCCCAGGAGCGCCAAAATGAGGATCTAACTTGCCCCCCCCCCCCCCCCCCACCTATAAATGTTCTGAAGCCCCTGCATACAGTACAGGGCTTTCTCATAAGTGTCATGATGTTTGCTATTATTGTTAAGCATTAAAATGCTATAATACACACTCATGCAAACACAAGTGTTAGTGTGGATTACTCACTTGCGCGTATTTCCTGGTGCAGCTGCACCAGCAATTCGGGCTGACGGCAGAGGAGGTCGGACCACCGCCGCTCAAGCTGGACTATGGTCCGTCGGGTGTGGACCCTCGCCCTCAGTCTTCTGCGGACTCCGCGTAGGCCACATGCTTTCTTGCATTTCGCGCTCCACGTTCTTCGTTCCCATACCGGCCGCAAGACTACACTATTAACCCAGACTGGGTTGTTCTTGTCTGCCTTAGAGATAGGGAGGCTGGGGCCAGCGGGGACTGTTCTGTTCTCCCATCTGCTCCTGGCCGTGATGGACTACATTGATGCGGCTGCCGGCCTTCTCTCTCTCTCCTCACACGCTGCGCCGACAATCAATACCCAGCCGCAAATGTGAGTAAAGTGGTGCAACCCCTGCTATGAGGTCCTCCACTGAGCTCAGTGTAAACAACGCTGCTCCGCCCCAGCTTTTCACTACTGTAGCTGTCTCTGACCTCCCTCAGGCTCCACTACACGTGTCAGCATGTCTGTCTAGCCCCGCCCCCAGTACAGTGTATAATTTTGTACCTTACATGCCCCAGTGTGTATGTAACTATGCCCCAGCCCCCCCCAAGCTATAGTCTTTGTGTGTGTGTGTGTGTGTGTGTGTGTGTGTGTGTGTGTGTGTGTGTGTGTGTGTGTGTGTGTGTGTGATACTGTACCATCCCAGGCCCCAGTGTGTGTGTCACTATGCCTCCTACAGGCCCCACTGTGTACATCACCATGCCCCCACAGGCCCAGTGTGTGTCACCATTCACCCCACAGGCCCCAGTGTATACGTCACCATGTCCCCCAGGCCCCAGTGTGAGTCCCCATTCCCCCCACAGGCCCCAGTGTATACGTCACCATGTCCCCATTCCCCCCATAGGTCCCGGTGTGTACATCACCATTCCCCCCAAAGGCCCTAGTGTGTACGTCACCATTCCCACCAGGCCCCAGTATGTGTCACTATATCCCTTTCAGGCCCCTGTGTATGTCACCATGCCCCCCCTGGCCCCAGTATGCATTTTACCATGCCCCAACAAAGGGAGAGCTAGGCAAACATTTGAGTTCAGTGGCCAAACAGCTTGGGACATAGGACCAATCTGGCGGGGGACCTCCGAACACATGATAAAGAGATAGAGATGTGATAAAGCACCAGTCCACAGACAAGAGCTTTGCTAGTGGTGAGCAGAGGTTAACAGTCAGCACATCCATTCACACACATACATCCCACTGGAGCTTCCCGCTCCCTCTCTCTCTCTCCCTGTTCCACTCTCTCACCCTAACACTCTCTATCCTCTTGCTCCTCTCTCTCCCTGACACACTCTATCTCTTCCTGACACTGTCTCTCTCTCTCTACCTGACACTCTCCCTCTCGCTCTGTTCCTGACACTATTTCCCTCTCTCTTCCTGACACTGTCCCCCTCTCTCTCTCCCTGACACGTCTCTCTTTCTATCCTTGACACTCTCCCTCTTTCTCCCGACCGTGGTGCCGCCTCCATTTTGTCCCCATAGTTCCGCCTCCTCCTGGTGACTCCGCCCCCAGGAGCGCCAAAATGAGGATCTAACTTGCCCCCCCCCCCCCCCCCCCCACCTATAAATGTTCTGAAGCCCCTGCATACAGTACAGGGCTTTCTCATAAGTGTCATGATGTTTGCTATTATTGTTAAGCATTAAAATGCTATAATACACACTCATGCAAACACAAGTGTTAGTGTGGATTACTCACTTGCGCGTATTTCCTGGTGCAGCTGCACCAGCAATTCGGGCTGACGGCAGAGGAGGTCGGACCACCGCCGCTCAAGCTGGACTATGGTCCGTCGGGTGTGGACCCTCGCCCTCAGTCTTCTGCGGACTCCGCGTAGGCCACATGCTTTCTTGCATTTGGGATATAAGGTTCCGCACGGCCAATGCGACAGTCCATAATCGCGGTTAGGCGCCCAAGCTCCCTCATCGAGAAGGCAACAGCTCGCATGGTGCCAATGGCGTTTTAATCACAGGGGCTAATATTTATACTGTGTGCTAACTGTTGATTGGACGACACCTATAGTGGTGTCATCTTTACTAATAAACTTTATTACTCTTACAGTATATTGACAGTGTGTTGTTTGTTCCTTTTGCATATGCATATGTGACTATTTGCGAGTGTCACTGCTAAAAACCTCACTGTTATAAAAATAATGGTGGTCATTCCGAGTTGTTCGCTCGTTGACGATTTTCTCTATATTGCGATTAGTCGCTTACTGCGCATGCGCAATGTTCGCAGAGCGCATGCGCTTAGTTATTTTACTCAAAAGTTAGGTATTTTACTCACGGCATTACGAGGATTTTTCTTCGTTCTGGTGATCAGAGTGTGATTGACAGGAAGTGGGTGTTTCTGGGCGGAAACTGGCCGTTTTATGGGTGTGTCTGAAAAAACGCTGCCGTTTCTGGGAAAACCGCAGGAGTGGCTGGAGAAACGGGGGGAGTGCCTGGGCGAACGCTGGGTGTGTTTGTGACGTCAAACCAGGAACGAAACTGACTGAACTGATCGCAGTAGCAGAGTAAGTGTCGAGCTACTCAGAAACTGCTAAGAAATTTCTACTCGCAATTTTGCGAATCTTTCGTTCGCTATTCTGCTAAGCTAAGATACACTCCCAGAGGGCGGCGGCTTAGCGTGTGCAATGCTGCTAAAAGCAGCTAGCGAGCGAACAACTCGGAATGAGGGCCAATGTACACTCCCCCAAATTGCCATCACCATTCAGCTAAACAATCCAGGATTGTTGTATTACTGTGGCCATGTGTATATGTGAAGTAGACAAAAAAAGCATAGATTAAATAAGAGGATTGCATGACAAATTATTAATAACATAAAACTATGTTCCATTTAAAATGGAAGCATTCAAAACTAGTCTTAAAAAAAACGGACATTTTTCGGGTTTTGTGTTTTGGTTTTGGATTCGGTTCCGCGGCCGTGTTTTGGATTCGGACGCGTTTTGGCAAAACCTCCCTGAAATTTTTTTGTCGGATTCGGGTGTATTTTGGATTCGGGTGTTTTTTTTCAAAAACCCCTCAAAAACAGCTTAAATCATAGAATTTGGGGGTCATTTTGATCCCATAGTATTATTAACCTCAATAACCATAATTTCCACTCATTTCCAGTCTATTCTGAACACCTCACAATATTATTTTTAGTCCTAAAATTTGCACCGAGGTCGCTGGATGACTAAGCTAAGCGACCCAAGTGGCCGGCACAAACACCTGGCCCATCTAGGAGTGGCACTGCAGTGTCAGACAGGATGGCACTTAAATAAAATTGGCCCCAAACATCACATGATGCAAAGATAAATTAAAGAAAAAAGAGGTGCAAGATGGAATTGTGCCCTGCATCACCGCCAGCGAGTGGGCTCGGAATTCTTAGCCTTTTCCTCGCAGCCCCAGTTGCGGGAGAATGTGAAGGAGGAGCCGTTGACAGGTCACTTTCCGCTTGACTTGACAAGTGTCTCACCAGCAGGTCTTTGCACCTCTGCAGACTTGTGTCTGCCGGAAAGAGAGATACAACGTAGGCTGTAAACCTAGGATCGAGCACGGTGGCCAAAATGTAGTGCTCTGATTCCAACAGATTGACCACCCGTGAATCCTGGTTAAGCGAATTAAGGGCTCCATCCTCAAGTCCCACATGCCTAGCGGAATCGCTCCATTTTAGCTCCTCCTTCAATCTCTCCAGCTTCTTCTGCAAAAGCCTGATGAGGGGAATGACCTGACTCAGGCTGGCAGTGTCTGAACTGACTTCACGTGTGGCAAGTTCAAAGGGTTGCAGAAACTTGCACAACATTGAAATCATTCTCCACTGCGCTTGAGTCAGGTGCATTCCCCCTCCTTTGCCTATATCGTGGGCAGATGTATAGGCTTGAATGGCCTTTTGCTGCTCCTCCATCCTCTGAAGCATATAGAGGGTTGATGATGGCGGGGCAGGTTCAGGAGTGTTTGCTGGTGCACCAGTCTTCGGCACGCGGTGGCTGAATGCCGAAAGTGGCCCACAATTCTTCGGGCCACCGACAGCATCTCTTGCACGCCCCTGTCGTTTTTTTTTTAAATTCTGCACCACCAAATTCAATGTACGTGCAAAACATGGGACGTGCTGGAATTTGCCCACATGTAATGCACGCACAATATTGGTGGCGTTGTCCGATGTCACAAATCCCCAGGAGAGTCCAATTGGGGTAAACCATTCTGCGATGATGTTCCTCAGTTTCCGTAAGAGGTTGTCAGCTGTGTGCCTCTTATGGAAAGCGGTGATACAAAGCGTAGCCTGCCTAGGAATGAGTTGGCGTTTGCGAGCTGCTGCTACTGGTGCCGCCGCTGCTGTCCTTGCTGCGGGAGGCAATACATCTACCCAGTGGGCTGTTACAGTCATATAGTCCTGAGTCTGCCCTGCTCCACTTGTCCACATGTCCGTGGTTAAGTGGACATTGGGTACAACTGCATTTTTTAGGACACTGGTGACTCTTTTTCTGAGGTCTGTGTACATTCTCGGTATCGCCTGCCTAGAGAACTGGAACCTAGATGGTATTTGGTACCGGGGACACAGTACCTCAATCAATTCTCTAATTCCCTGTGAATTAACGGTGGATACCGGACACGTTTAACACCACCGCAGCTGCAAAGACCTGAGTTATCCGCATTGCAGTAGGATGACTGCTGTGATATTTCATCTTCCTCGCAAAGGACTGTTGGACAGTCAATTGCTTACTGTAAGTAGTACAAGTGGTCTTCCGACTTCCCCTCTGGGATGACGATCGACTCCCAGCAGCAACAACAGCAGCGCCAGCAGCAGTAGGCGTTACACTCAAGGATGCATCAAAGGAATCCCAGGCAGGAGAGGACTCGTCAGACTTGCCAGTGACATGGCCTGCAGGATTATTGGCGTTCCTGTCTAAGGAGGAAATTGACACTGAGGGAGTTGGTGGTGTGGTTTGCAGGAGCTTGGTTACAAGAGGAAGGGATTTAGTTTTCAGTGGACTGCTTACGCTGTCACACAAAGTTTTTGAACTTGTCAGTGACTTCTGATGAATGTGCTCCAGGTGACGTATAAGGGAGGATGTTCCTAGGTGGTTAACGTCCTTACCCCTACTTATTACAGCTTGACAAAGGTAACACACGGCTTGACACACCGAAGGGGTGATTTTTTTTTTGTAATTTGACCAGGCATGTCAATGGCCATATTCGTCCCACGGACAACAGGTGTCTCCCCGGGTGCCTGACTTAAACAAACCACCTCACCATCAGAATCCTCCTTCTCAATTTCCTCCTCAGCGCCAGCAACACCCATATCCTCATCCTGTTGTACTTCAACAGTGACATCTTCAATTTAACTATCAGGAACTGGACTGCGGGTGCTCCTTCCAGCACTTGCAGGGGGCGTGCAAATGGTTGAAGGTGCCACCTCTTCCCGTCCAGTGTTGGGAAGGTCAGGCATCACAACCAACACAATTGGACTCTCCTTGGGGATTTGTGATTTAGAAGAACGCACAGTTCTTTGCTGTGCTTTTGCCAGCTTGTCTTTTCATTTTTCTAGCGAGAGGATGAGTGCTTCCATCCTCATGTGAAGCTGAACCACTAGCCATGAACATAGGCCAGGGCCTCAGCCATTCCTTGCCACTCCGTGTCGTACATGGCATATTGGCAAGTTTACGCTTCTCCTCAGACGCTTTTAATTTTGATTTTTAGGTCATTTTACTGAACTTTTGTTTTTTGGATTTTACATGCTCTCTACTATGACATTGGGCATCGGCCTTGGCAGACGACGTTGATGGCATTTCATCGTCTCGGCCATGACTAGTGGCAGCAGCTTCAGCACGAGGTGGAAGTGGATCTTGATCTTTCCCCATTTTACACTCCACATTTTTATTCTCCATTTTTTAATGTGTGGAATTATATGCCAGTAATATATCAATAGCAATGGCCTACTGCACCGTACTGCTATATATATATATATATATATATATACTGGTGGTCAGCAAAACTCTGCACCGTCCTACTACTATATACTGCGCACAACTACAATGCAGCACAGATATGGATGGATAGTATACTTGATGACACAGAGGTAGAGCAATGGACTACAGTACCGTACTGCTATATATATACTGGTGGTCAGCAAAATTCTGCACTGTCCTCCTACTATATACTGCGCACAACTACAATGCAGCACAGATATGGATGGATAGTAGACTTGACGACACAGAGGTAGAGCAATGGACTACTGTACCGTACTGCTATATATATACTGGTGGTCAGCAAAATTCTGCACTGTCCTCCTACTATATACTGCGCACAACTACAATGCAGCACAGATATGGATGGATAGTATACTTGATGACACAGAGGTAGAGCAATGGACTACTGTACCGTACTGCTATATATATACTGGTGGTCAGCAAAATTCTGCACTGTCCTCCTACTATATACTGCGCACAACTACAATGCAGCACAGATATGGATGGATAGTATACTTGACGACACAGAGGTAGAGCAATGGGCTACTGTACCGTACTGCTATATATATACTGGTGGTCAGCAAAATTCTGCACTGTCCTCCTACTATATACTGCGCACAACTACAATGCAGCACAGATATGGATGGATAGTATACTTGACGACACAGAGGTAGAGCAATGGACTACTGTACCGTACTGCTATATATATATACTGGTGGTCAGCAAAATTCTGCACTGTCCTCCTACTATATACTGCGCACAATTACAATGCCGCACAGATATAGATGGATAGTATACTTGACGACACAGAGGTAGAGCAACAGACTACTGTACCATACTGTTATATATATATACTGGTGGTCAGCAAAATTCTGCACTGTCCTCCTACTATATACTGCGTACAACTACAATGCAGCACATATATGGATGGATAGTATACTTGACGACACAGAGGTAGAGCAATGGACTACTGTACCGTACTACTATATATATACTGGTGGTCAGCAAAATTCTGCACTGTCCTCCTACTATATACTGCGCACAACTACAATGCAGCACAGATATGGATGGATAGTATACTTGATGACACAGAGGTAGAGCAATGGACTACTGTACCGTACTGCTATATATATACTGGTGGTCAGCAAAATTCTGCACTGTCCTCCTACTATATACTGCGCACAACTACAATGCAGTACAGATATGGATGGATAGTATACGTGACGACACAGAGGTAGAGCAATGGACTACTGTACCGTACTGCTATATATATACTGGTGGTCAGCAAAATTCTGCACTGTCCTCCTACTATATACTGCGCACAACTACAATGCAGCACAGATATGGATGTATAGTATTCTTGATGACACAGAGGTAGAGCAATGGACTACTGTACCGTACTGCTATATATATACTGGTGGTCAGCAAAATTCTGCACTGTCCTCCTACTATATACTGTGCACAACTACAATGCAGCACAGATATGGATGGATAGTATACTTGTCGACACAGAGGTAGAGCAATGGACTACTGTACCGTACTGCTATATATATACTGGTGTTCAGCAAAATTCTGCTCTGTTCTCCTACTATATACTGCGCACAACTGCAATGCAGCACAGATATGGATGGATAGTATACTTGACGACACAGAGGTAGAGCAATGGACTACTGTACCGTACTGCTATATATATACTGGTGGTCAGCAAAATTCTGCACTGTCCTCCTACTATATACTGCGCACAACTACAATGCAGCACAGATATGGAAGGATAGTATACTTAACAACACAGAGGTAGAGCAATGGACTACTGTACCGTACTGCTATATACATACTGGTGGTCAGCAAAATTCTGCACTGTCCTCCTACTATATACTGCGCACAACTACAATGCAGCACAGATATGGATGGATAGTATACTTGATGATGCAGAGGTAGAGCAATGGACTACTGTACCGTACTGCTATATATATACTGGTGGTCAGCAAAATTCTGCACTGTCCTCCTACTATATACTGCGCACAACTACAATGCAGCACAGATATGGATGGATAGTATACTTGACGACACAGAGGTAGAGCAGTGGACTACTGTACCATACTGCTATATATATACCGGTGGTCAGCAAAATTCTGCACTGTCCTCCTACTATATACTGCGCACAACTACAATGCAGCACAGATATGGATGGATAGTATACTTGACGACACAGAGGTAGAGCAATGGACTACTGTACCGTACTGCTATATATATACTGGTGGTCAGCAAAATTCTGCACTGTCCTTCTATATACTATGCACAACTACAATGCAGCACAGATATGGATGGATAGTATACTTGACGACACAGAGGTAGAGCAATGGACTACTGTACCGTACTGCTGTATATATACTGGTGGTCAGCAAAATTCTGCACTGTCCTCCTACTATATACTGCGCGCAACTACAATGCAGCACAGATATGGATGGATAGTATACTTAACAACACAGAGGTAGAGCAATGGACTACTGTACCGTACTGCTATATATATACTGGTGGTCAGCAAAATTCTGCACTGTCCTCCTACTATATACTGCGCGCAACTACAATGCAGCACAGATATGGATGGATAGTATACTTAACAACGCAGAGGTAGAGCAATGGACTACTGTACCGTACTGCTATATAAATACTGGTGGTCAGCAAAATTCTGCACTGTCCTCCTACTATATACTGCGCACAACTACAATGCAGCACAGATATGGATGGATAGTATACTTGATGACGCAGAGGTAGAGCAATGGACTACTGTACCGTACTGCTATATATATACTGGTGGTCAGCAAAATTCTGCACTGTCCTCCTACTATATACTGTGCACAACTACAATGCAGCACAGATATGGATGGATAGTATACTTGATGACACAGAGGTAGAGCAATGGACTACTGTACCGTACTGCTATATATATACTGGTGGTCAGCAAAATTCTGCACTGTCCTCCTACTATATACTGCGCACAACTACAATGCAGCACAGATATGGATGGATAGTATACTTGACTACACAGAGGTAGAGCAATGGACTACTGTACCATACTGCTATATATATACTGGTGGTCAGCAAAATTCTGCACTGTCCTCCTACTATATACTGCGCACAACTACAATGCAGCACAGATATGGATGGATAGTATATTTGACGACACTGAGGTAGAGCAATGGACTACTGTACCGTACTGCTATATATATATACTGGTGGTCAGCAAAATTCTGCACTGTCCTTCTATATACTGTGCACAACTACAATGCAGCACAGATATGGATGGATAGTATACTTGACGACACAGAGGTAGAGCAATGGACTACTGTACCGTACTGCTATATATATACTGGTGGTCAGCAAAATTCTGCACTGTCCTTCTACTGTATACTGTGCACAACTACAATGCAGCACAGATATGAATGGATAGTATACTTGACGACACACAGGTAGAGCAATGGACTACTGTACCGTACTGCTATATATATACTGGTGGTCAGCAAAATTCTGCACTGTCCTCCTACTATACACTGCGCACAACTACAATGCAGTACAGATATGGATGGATAGTATACGTGACGACACAGAGGTAGAGCAATGGACTACTGTACCGTACTGCTATATATATACTGGTGGTCAGCAAAATTCTGCACTGTCCTCCTACTATATACTGCGCACAACTACAATGCAGCACAGATATGGATGTATAGTATTCTTGATGACACAGAGGTAGAGCAATGGACTACTGTACCGTACTGCTATATATATACTGGTGGTCAGCAAAATTCTGCACTGTCCTCCTACTATATACTGTGCACAACTACAATGCAGCACAGATATGGATGGATAGTATACTTGTCGACACAGAGGTAGAGCAATGGACTACTGTACCGTACTGCTATATATATACTGGTGGTCAGCAAAATTCTGCACTGTCCTCCTACTATATACTGTGCACAACTACAATGCAGCACAGATATGGATGGATAGTATACTTGTCGACACAGAGGTAGAGCAATGGACTACTGTACCGTACTGCTATATATATACTGGTGTTCAGCAAAATTCTGCACTGTTCTCCTACTATATACTGCGCACAACTGCAATGCAGCACAGATATGGATGGATAGTATACTTGACGACACAGAGGTAGAGCAATGGACTACTGTACCGTACTACTATATATATACTGGTGGTCAGCAAAATTCTGCACTGTCCTCCTACTATATACTGCGCACAACTACAATGCAGCACAGATATGGAAGGATAGTATACTTAACAACACAGAGGTAGAGCAATGGACTACTGTACCGTACTGCTATATACATACTGGTGGTCAGCAAAATTCTGCACTGTCCTCCTACTATATACTGCGCACAACTACAATGCAGCACAGATATGGATGGATAGTATACTTGATGATGCAGAGGTAGAGCAATGGACTACTGTACCGTACTGCTATATATATACTGGTGGTCAGCAAAATTCTGCACTGTCCTCCTACTATATACTGCGCACAACTACAATGCAGCACAGATATGGATGGATAGTATACTTGACGACACAGAGGTAGAGCAATGGACTACTGTACCGTACTGCTATATATATACTGGTGGTCAGCAAAATTCTGCACTGTCCTCCTACTATATACTGCGCACAACTACAATGCAGCACAGATATGGATGGATAGTATACTTGACGACACAGAGGTAGAGCAGTGGACTACTGTACCATACTGCTATATATATACCGGTGGTCAGCAAAATTCTGCACTGTCCTCCTACTATATACTGCGCACAACTACAATGCAGCACAGATATGGATGGATAGTATACTTGACGACACAGAGGTAGAGCAATGGACTACTGTACCGTACTGCTATATATATACTGGTGGTCAGCAAAATTCTGCACTGTCCTTCTATATACTATGCACAACTACAATGCAGCACAGATATGGATGGATAGTATACTTGACGACACAGAGGTAGAGCAATGGACTACTGTACCGTACTGCTGTATATATACTGGTGGTCAGCAAAATTCTGCACTGTCCTCCTACTATATACTGCGCGCAACTACAATGCAGCACAGATATGGATGGATAGTATACTTAACAACACAGAGGTAGAGCAATGGACTACTGTACCGTACTGCTATATATATACTGGTGGTCAGCAAAATTCTGCACTGTCCTCCTACTATATACTGCGCGCAACTACAATGCAGCACAGATATGGATGGATAGTATACTTAACAACACAGAGGTAGAGCAATGGACTACTGTACCGTACTGCTATATAAATACTGGTGGTCAGCAAAATTCTGCACTGTCCTCCTACTATATACTGCGCACAACTACAATGCAGCACAGATATGGATGGATAGTATACTTGATGACGCAGAGGTAGAGCAATGGACTACTGTACCGTACTGCTATATATATACTGGTGGTCAGCAAAATTCTGCACTGTCCTCCTACTATATACTGTGCACAACTACAATGCAGCACAGATATGGATGGATAGTATACTTGACGACACAGAGGTAGAGCAATGGACTACTGTACCGTACTGCTATATATATACTGGTGGTCAGCAAAATTCTGCACTGTCCTCCTACTATATACTGCGCACAACTACAATGCAGCACAGATATGGATGGATAGTATACTTGACTACACAGAGGTAGAGCAATGGACTACTGTACCATACTGCTATATATATACTGGTGGTCAGCAAAATTCTGCACTGTCCTCCTACTATATACTGCGCACAACTACAATGCAGCACAGATATGGATGGATAGTATATTTGACGACACTGAGGTAGAGCAATGGACTACTGTACCGTACTGCTATATATATATACTGGTGGTCAGCAAAATTCTGCACTGTCCTTCTATATACTGTGCACAACTACAATGCAGCACAGATATGGATGGATAGTATACTTGACGACACAGAGGTAGAGCAATGGACTACTGTACCGTACTGCTATATATATACTGGTGGTCAGCAAAATTCTGCACTGTCCTTCTACTGTATACTGTGCACAACTACAATGCAGCACAGATATGAATGGATAGTATACTTGACGACACACAGGTAGAGCAATGGACTACTGTACCGTACTGCTATATATATACTGGTGGTCAGCAAAATTCTGCACTGTCCTCCTACTATACACTGCGCACAACTACAATGCAGTACAGATATGGATGGATAGTATACGTGACGACACAGAGGTAGAGCAATGGACTACTGTACCGTACTGCTATATATATACTGGTGGTCAGCAAAATTCTGCACTGTCCTCCTACTATATACTGCGCACAACTACAATGCAGCACAGATATGGATGTATAGTATTCTTGATGACACAGAGGTAGAGCAATGGACTACTGTACCGTACTGCTATATATATACTGGTGGTCAGCAAAATTCTGCACTGTCCTCCTACTATATACTGTGCACAACTACAATGCAGCACAGATATGGATGGATAGTATACTTGTCGACACAGAGGTAGAGCAATGGACTACTGTACCGTACTGCTATATATATACTGGTGTTCAGCTAAATTCTGCACTGTTCTCCTACTATATACTGCGCACAACTGCAATGCAGCACAGATATGGATGGATAGTATACTTGACGACACAGAGGTAGAGCAATGGACTACTGTACCGTACTGCTATATATATACTGGTGGTCAGCAAAATTCTGCACTGTCCTCCTACTATATACTGCGCACAACTACAATGCAGCACAGATATGGATGGATAGTATACTTAACAACACAGAGGTAGAGCAATGGACTACTGTACCGTACTGCTATATACATACTGGTGGTCAGCAAAATTCTGCACTGTCCTCCTACTATATACTGCGCACAACTACAATGCAGCACAGATATGGATGGATAGTATACTTGATGATGCAGAGGTAGAGCAATGGACTACTGTACCGTACTGCTATATATATACTGGTGGTCAGCAAAATTCTGCACTGTCCTCCTACTATATACTGCGCACAACTACAATGCAGCACAGATATGGATGGATAGTATACTTGACGACACAGAGGTAGAGCAATGGACTACTGTACCGTACTGCTATATATATACTGGTGGTCAGCAAAATTCTGCACTGTCCTCCTACTATATACTGCGCACAACTACAATGCAGCACAGATATGGATGGATAGTATACTTGACGACACAGAGGTAGAGCAATGGACTACTGTACCGTACTGCTATATATATACTGGTGGTCAGCAAAATTCTGCACTGTCCTCCTACTATATACTGCGCACAACTACAATGCAGCACAGATATGGATGGATAGTATACTTAACAACACAGAGGTAGAGCAATGGACTACTGTACCGTACTGCTATATACATACTGGTGGTCAGCAAAATTCTGCACTGTCCTCATACTATATACTGCGCACAACTACAATGCAGCACAGATATGGATGGATAGTATACTTGATGATGCAGAGGTAGAGCAATGGACTACTGTACCGTACTGCTATATATATACTGGTGGTCAGCAAAATTCTGCACTGTCCTCCTACTATATACTGCGCACAACTACAATGCAGCACAGATATGGATAGATAGTATACTTGACGACACTGAGGTAGAGCAATGGACTACTGTACCGTACTGCTATATATATACTGGTGGTCAGCAAAATTCTGCACTGTCCTCCTACTATATACTGCGCACAACTACAATGCAGCACAGATATGGATGGATAGTATACTTGACGACACAGAGGTAGAGCAATGGACTACTGTACCATACTGCTATATATATACCGGTGGTCAGCAAAATTCTGCACTGTCCTCCTACTATATACTGCGCACAACTACAATGCAGCACAGATATGGATGGATAGTAAACTTGGCGACACAGAGGTAGAGCAATGGACTACTGTACCGTACTGCTATATATATACTTGTGGTCTGCAAAATTCTGCACTGTCCTTCTATATACTGTGCACAACTACAATGCAGCACAGATATGGATGGATAGTATACTTAACAACACAGAGGTAGAGCAATGGACTACTGTACCGTACTGCTATATACATACTGGTGGTCAGCAAAATTCTGCACTGTCCTCCTACTATATACTGCGCACAACTACAATGCAGCACAGATATGGATGGATAGTATACTTGATGATGCAGAGGTAGAGCAATGGACTACTGTACCGTACTGCTATATATATACTGGTGGTCAGCAAAATTCTGCACTGTCCTCCTACTATATACTGCGCACAACTACAATGCAGCACAGATATGGATGGATAGTATACTTGACGACACAGAGGTAGAGAAATGGACTACTGTACCGTACTGCTATATATATACTGGTGGTCAGCAAAATTCTGCACTGTCCTCCTACTATATACTGCGCGCAACTACAATGCAGCACAGATATGGATGGATAGTATACTTAACAACACAGAGGTAGAGCAATGGACTACTGTACCGTACTGCTATATACATACTGGTGGTCAGCAAAATTCTGCACTGTCCTCCTACTATATACTGCGCACAACTACAATGCAGCACAGATATGGATGGATAGTATACTTGATGACGCAGAGGTAGAGCAATGGACTACTGTACCATACTGCTATATATATACTGGTGGTCAGCAAAATTCTGCACTGTCCTCCTACTATATACTGTGCACAACTACAATGCAGCACAGATATGGATGGATAGTATACTTGACGACACAGAGGTAGAGCAATGGACTACTGTACCGTACTGCTATATATATACTGGTGGTCAGCAAAATTCTGCACTGTCCTCCTACTATATACTGCGCACAACTACAATGCAGCACAGATATGGATGGATAGTATACTTGACTACACAGAGGTAGAGCAATGGACTACTGTACCATACTGCTATATATATATACTGGTGGTCAGCAAAATTCTGCACTGTCCTCCTACTATATACTGCGCACAACTACAATGCAGCACAGATATGGATGGATAGTATATTTGACGACACAGAGGTAGAGCAATGGACTACTGTACCGTACTGCTATATATATACTGGTGGTCAGCAAAATTCTGCACTGTCCTTCTATATACTGTGCACAACTACAATGCAGCACAGATATGGATGGATAGTATACTTGACGACACAGAGGTAGAGCAATGGACTACTGTACCGTACTGCTATATATATACTGGTGGTCAGCAAAATTCTGCACTGTCCTTCTACTGTATACTGTGCACAACTACAATGCAGCACAGATATGAATGGATAGTATACTTGACGACACACAGGTAGAGCAATGGACTACTGTACCGTACTGCTATATATATACTGGTGGTCAGCAAAATTCTGCACTGTCCTCCTACTATACACTGCGCACAACTACAATGCAGTACAGATATGGATGGATAGTATACGTGACGACACAGAGGTAGAGCAATGGACTACTGTACCGTACTGCTATATATATACTGGTGGTCAGCAAAATTCTGCACTGTCCTCCTACTATATACTGCGCACAACTACAATGCAGCACAGATATGGATGTATAGTATTCTTGATGACACAGAGGTAGAGCAATGGACTACTGTACCGTACTGCTATATATATACTGGTGGTCAGCAAAATTCTGCACTGTCCTCCTACTATATACTGTGCACAACTACAATGCAGCACAGATATGGATGGATAGTATACTTGTCGACACAGAGGTAGAGCAATGGACTACTGTACCGTACTGCTATATATATACTGGTGTTCAGCTAAATTCTGCACTGTTCTCCTACTATATACTGCGCACAACTGCAATGCAGCACAGATATGGATGGATAGTATACTTGACGACACAGAGGTAGAGCAATGGACTACTGTACCGTACTGCTATATATATACTGGTGGTCAGCAAAATTCTGCACTGTCCTCCTACTATATACTGCGCACAACTACAATGCAGCACAGATATGGATGGATAGTATACTTAACAACACAGAGGTAGAGCAATGGACTACTGTACCGTACTGCTATATACATACTGGTGGTCAGCAAAATTCTGCACTGTCCTCCTACTATATACTGCGCACAACTACAATGCAGCACAGATATGGATGGATAGTATACTTGATGATGCAGAGGTAGAGCAATGGACTACTGTACCGTACTGCTATATATATACTGGTGGTCAGCAAAATTCTGCACTGTCCTCCTACTATATACTGCGCACAACTACAATGCAGCACAGATATGGATGGATAGTATACTTGACGACACAGAGGTAGAGCAATGGACTACTGTACCGTACTGCTATATATATACTGGTGGTCAGCAAAATTCTGCACTGTCCTCCTACTATATACTGCGCACAACTACAATGCAGCACAGATATGGATGGATAGTATACTTGACGACACAGAGGTAGAGCAATGGACTACTGTACCGTACTGCTATATATATACTGGTGGTCAGCAAAATTCTGCACTGTCCTTCTATATACTGTGCACAACTACAATGCAGCACAGATATGGATGGATAGTATACTTAACAACACAGAGGTAGAGCAATGGACTACTGTACCGTACTGCTATATACATACTGGTGGTCAGCAAAATTCTGCACTGTCCTCCTACTATATACTGCGCACAACTACAATGCAGCACAGATATGGATGGATAGTATACTTGATGATGCAGAGGTAGAGCAATGGACTACTGTACCGTACTGCTATATATATACTGGTGGTCAGCAAAATTCTGCACTGTCCTCCTACTATATACTGCGCACAACTACAATGCAGCACAGATATGGATGGATAGTATACTTGACGACACAGAGGTAGAGCAATGGACTACTGTACCGTACTGCTATATATATACTGGTGGTCAGCAAAATTCTGCACTGTCCTCCTACTATATACTGCGCACAACTACAATGCAGCACAGATATGGATGGATAGTATACTTGACGACACAGAGGTAGAGCAATGGACTACTGTACCATACTGCTATATATATACCGGTGGTCAGCAAAATTCTGCACTGTCCTCCTACTATATACTGCGCACAACTACAATGCAGCACAGATATGGATGGATAGTAAACTTGGCGACACAGAGGTAGAGCAATGGACTACTGTACCGTACTGCTATATATATACTTGTGGTCAGCAAAATTCTGCACTGTCCTTCTATATACTGTGCACAACTACAATGCAGCACAGATATGGATGGATAGTATACTTAACAACACAGAGGTAGAGCAATGGACTACTGTACCGTACTGCTATATACATACTGGTGGTCAGCAAAATTCTGCACTGTCCTCCTACTATATACTGCGCACAACTACAATGCAGCACAGATATGGATGGATAGTATACTTGATGATGCAGAGGTAGAGCAATGGACTACTGTACCGTACTGCTATATATATACTGGTGGTCAGCAAAATTCTGCACTGTCCTCCTACTATATACTGCGCACAACTACAATGCAGCACAGATATGGATGGATAGTATACTTGACGATACAGAGGTAGAGCAATGGACTACTGTACCGTACTGCTATATATATACTGGTGGTCAGCAAAATTCTGCACTGTCCTCCTACTATATACTGCGCGCAACTACAATGCAGCACAGATATGGATGGATAGTATACTTAACAACACAGAGGTAGAGCAATGGACTACTGTACCGTACTGCTATATACATACTGGTGGTCAGCAAAATTCTGCACTGTCCTCCTACTATATACTGCGCACAACTACAATGCAGCACAGATATGGATGGATAGTATACTTGATGACGCAGAGGTAGAGCAATGGACTACTGTACCGTACTGCTATATATATACTGGTGGTCAGCAAAATTCTGCACTGTCCTCCTACTATATACTGTGCACAACTACAATGCAGCACAGATATAGATGGATAGTATACTTGACGACACAGAGGTAGAGCAATGGACTACTGTACCGTACTGCTATATATATACTGGTGGTCAGCAAAATTCTGCACTGTCCTCCTACTATATACTGCGCACAACTACAATGCAGCACAGATATGGATGGATAGTATACTTGACTACACAGAGGTAGAGCAATGGACTACTGTACCATACTGCTATATATATACTGGTGGTCAGCAAAATTCTGCACTGTCCTCCTACTATATACTGCGCACAACTACAATGCAGCACAGATATGGATGGATAGTATACTTGACGACACAGAGGTAGAGCAATGGACTACTGTACCGTACTGCTATATATATACTGGTGGTCAGCAAAATTCTGCACTGTCCTTCTATATACTGTGCACAACTACAATGCAGCACAGATATGGATGGATAGTATACTTGACGACACAGAGGTAGAGCAATGGACTACTGTACCGTACTGCTATATATATACTGGTGGTCAGCAAAATTCTGCACTGTCCTTCTACTGTATACTGTGCACAACTACAATGCAGCACAGATATGAATGGATAGTATACTTGACGACACACAGGTAGAGCAATGGACTACTGTACCGTACTGCTATATATATACTGGTGGTCAGCAAAATTCTGCACTGTCCTCCTACTATACACTGCGCACAACTACAATGCAGTACAGATATGGATGGATAGTATACGTGACGACACAGAGGTAGAGCAATGGACTACTGTACCGTACTGCTATATATATACTGGTGGTCAGCAAAATTCTGCACTGTCCTCCTACTATATACTGCGCACAACTACAATGCAGCACAGATATGGATGTATAGTATTCTTGATGACACAGAGGTAGAGCAATGGACTACTGTACCGTACTGCTATATATATACTGGTGGTCAGCAAAATTCTGCACTGTCCTCCTACTATATACTGTGCACAACTACAATGCAGCACAGATATGGATGGATAGTATACTTGTCGACACAGAGGTAGAGCAATGGACTACTGTACCGTACTGCTATATATATACTGGTGTTCAGCTAAATTCTGCACTGTTCTCCTACTATATACTGCGCACAACTGCAATGCAGCACAGATATGGATGGATAGTATACTTGACGACACAGAGGTAGAGCAATGGACTACTGTACCGTACTGCTATATATATACTGGTGGTCAGCAAAATTCTGCACTGTCCTCCTACTATATACTGCGCACAACTACAATGCAGCACAGATATGGATGGATAGTATACTTAACAACACAGAGGTAGAGCAATGGACTACTGTACCGTACTGCTATATACATACTGGTGGTCAGCAAAATTCTGCACTGTCCTCCTACTATATACTGCGCACAACTACAATGCAGCACAGATATGGATGGATAGTATACTTGATGATGCAGAGGTAGAGCAATGGACTACTGTACCGTACTGCTATATATATACTGGTGGTCAGCAAAATTCTGCACTGTCCTCCTACTATATACTGCGCACAACTACAATGCAGCACAGATATGGATGGATAGTATACTTGATGACACAGAGGTAGAGCAATGGACTACTGTACCGTACTGCTATATATATACTGGTGGTCAGCAAAATTCTGCACTGTCCTCCTACTATATACTGCGCACAACTACAATGCAGCACAGATATGGATGGATAGTATACTTGACTACACAGAGGTAGAGCAATGGACTACTGTACCATACTGCTATATATATACTGGTGGTCAGCAAAATTCTGCACTGTCCTCCTACTATATACTGCGCACAACTACAATGCAGCACAGATATGGATGGATAGTATATTTGACGACACTGAGGTAGAGCAATGGACTACTGTACCGTACTGCTATATATATATACTGGTGGTCAGCAAAATTCTGCACTGTCCTTCTATATACTGTGCACAACTACAATGCAGCACAGATATGGATGGATAGTATACTTGACGACACAGAGGTAGAGCAATGGACTACTGTACCGTACTGCTATATATATACTGGTGGTCAGCAAAATTCTGCACTGTCCTTCTACTGTATACTGTGCACAACTACAATGCAGCACAGATATGAATGGATAGTATACTTGACGACACACAGGTAGAGCAATGGACTACTGTACCGTACTGCTATATATATACTGGTGGTCAGCAAAATTCTGCACTGTCCTCCTACTATACACTGCGCACAACTACAATGCAGTACAGATATGGATGGATAGTATACGTGACGACACAGAGGTAGAGCAATGGACTACTGTACCGTACTGCTATATATATACTGGTGGTCAGCAAAATTCTGCACTGTCCTCCTACTATATACTGCGCACAACTACAATGCAGCACAGATATGGATGTATAGTATTCTTGATGACACAGAGGTAGAGCAATGGACTACTGTACCGTACTGCTATATATATACTGGTGGTCAGCAAAATTCTGCACTGTCCTCCTACTATATACTGTGCACAACTACAATGCAGCACAGATATGGATGGATAGTATACTTGTCGACACAGAGGTAGAGCAATGGACTACTGTACCGTACTGCTATATATATACTGGTGGTCAGCAAAATTCTGCACTGTCCTCCTACTATATACTGTGCACAACTACAATGCAGCACAGATATGGATGGATAGTATACTTGTCGACACAGAGGTAGAGCAATGGACTACTGTACCGTACTGCTATATATATACTGGTGTTCAGCAAAATTCTGCACTGTTCTCCTACTATATACTGCGCACAACTGCAATGCAGCACAGATATGGATGGATAGTATACTTGACGACACAGAGGTAGAGCAATGGACTACTGTACCGTACTACTATATATATACTGGTGGTCAGCAAAATTCTGCACTGTCCTCCTACTATATACTGCGCACAACTACAATGCAGCACAGATATGGAAGGATAGTATACTTAACAACACAGAGGTAGAGCAATGGACTACTGTACCGTACTGCTATATACATACTGGTGGTCAGCAAAATTCTGCACTGTCCTCCTACTATATACTGCGCACAACTACAATGCAGCACAGATATGGATGGATAGTATACTTGATGATGCAGAGGTAGAGCAATGGACTACTGTACCGTACTGCTATATATATACTGGTGGTCAGCAAAATTCTGCACTGTCCTCCTACTATATACTGCGCACAACTACAATGCAGCACAGATATGGATGGATAGTATACTTGACGACACAGAGGTAGAGCAATGGACTACTGTACCGTACTGCTATATATATACTGGTGGTCAGCAAAATTCTGCACTGTCCTCCTACTATATACTGCGCACAACTACAATGCAGCACAGATATGGATGGATAGTATACTTGACGACACAGAGGTAGAGCAGTGGACTACTGTACCATACTGCTATATATATACCGGTGGTCAGCAAAATTCTGCACTGTCCTCCTACTATATACTGCGCACAACTACAATGCAGCACAGATATGGATGGATAGTATACTTGACGACACAGAGGTAGAGCAATGGACTACTGTACCGTACTGCTATATATATACTGGTGGTCAGCAAAATTCTGCACTGTCCTTCTATATACTATGCACAACTACAATGCAGCACAGATATGGATGGATAGTATACTTGACGACACAGAGGTAGAGCAATGGACTACTGTACCGTACTGCTGTATATATACTGGTGGTCAGCAAAATTCTGCACTGTCCTCCTACTATATACTGCGCGCAACTACAATGCAGCACAGATATGGATGGATAGTATACTTAACAACACAGAGGTAGAGCAATGGACTACTGTACCGTACTGCTATATATATACTGGTGGTCAGCAAAATTCTGCACTGTCCTCCTACTATATACTGCGCGCAACTACAATGCAGCACAGATATGGATGGATAGTATACTTAACAACACAGAGGTAGAGCAATGGACTACTGTACCGTACTGCTATATAAATACTGGTGGTCAGCAAAATTCTGCACTGTCCTCCTACTATATACTGCGCACAACTACAATGCAGCACAGATATGGATGGATAGTATACTTGATGACGCAGAGGTAGAGCAATGGACTACTGTACCGTACTGCTATATATATACTGGTGGTCAGCAAAATTCTGCACTGTCCTCCTACTATATACTGTGCACAACTACAATGCAGCACAGATATGGATGGATAGTATACTTGACGACACAGAGGTAGAGCAATGGACTACTGTACCGTACTGCTATATATATACTGGTGGTCAGCAAAATTCTGCACTGTCCTCCTACTATATACTGCGCACAACTACAATGCAGCACAGATATGGATGGATAGTATACTTGACTACACAGAGGTAGAGCAATGGACTACTGTACCATACTGCTATATATATACTGGTGGTCAGCAAAATTCTGCACTGTCCTCCTACTATATACTGCGCACAACTACAATGCAGCACAGATATGGATGGATAGTATATTTGACGACACTGAGGTAGAGCAATGGACTACTGTACCGTACTGCTATATATATATACTGGTGGTCAGCAAAATTCTGCACTGTCCTTCTATATACTGTGCACAACTACAATGCAGCACAGATATGGATGGATAGTATACTTGACGACACAGAGGTAGAGCAATGGACTACTGTACCGTACTGCTATATATATACTGGTGGTCAGCAAAATTCTGCACTGTCCTTCTACTGTATACTGTGCACAACTACAATGCAGCACAGATATGAATGGATAGTATACTTGACGACACACAGGTAGAGCAATGGACTACTGTACCGTACTGCTATATATATACTGGTGGTCAGCAAAATTCTGCACTGTCCTCCTACTATACACTGCGCACAACTACAATGCAGTACAGATATGGATGGATAGTATACGTGACGACACAGAGGTAGAGCAATGGACTACTGTACCGTACTGCTATATATATACTGGTGGTCAGCAAAATTCTGCACTGTCCTCCTACTATATACTGCGCACAACTACAATGCAGCACAGATATGGATGTATAGTATTCTTGATGACACAGAGGTAGAGCAATGGACTACTGTACCGTACTGCTATATATATACTGGTGGTCAGCAAAATTCTGCACTGTCCTCCTACTATATACTGTGCACAACTACAATGCAGCACAGATATGGATGGATAGTATACTTGTCGACACAGAGGTAGAGCAATGGACTACTGTACCGTACTGCTATATATATACTGGTGTTCAGCTAAATTCTGCACTGTTCTCCTACTATATACTGCGCACAACTGCAATGCAGCACAGATATGGATGGATAGTATACTTGACGACACAGAGGTAGAGCAATGGACTACTGTACCGTACTGCTATATATATACTGGTGGTCAGCAAAATTCTGCACTGTCCTCCTACTATATACTGCGCACAACTACAATGCAGCACAGATATGGATGGATAGTATACTTAACAACACAGAGGTAGAGCAATGGACTACTGTACCGTACTGCTATATACATACTGGTGGTCAGCAAAATTCTGCACTGTCCTCCTACTATATACTGCGCACAACTACAATGCAGCACAGATATGGATGGATAGTATACTTGATGATGCAGAGGTAGAGCAATGGACTACTGTACCGTACTGCTATATATATACTGGTGGTCAGCAAAATTCTGCACTGTCCTCCTACTATATACTGCGCACAACTACAATGCAGCACAGATATGGATGGATAGTATACTTGACGACACAGAGGTAGAGCAATGGACTACTGTACCGTACTGCTATATATATACTGGTGGTCAGCAAAATTCTGCACTGTCCTCCTACTATATACTGCGCACAACTACAATGCAGCACAGATATGGATGGATAGTATACTTGACGACACAGAGGTAGAGCAATGGACTACTGTACCGTACTGCTATATATATACTGGTGGTCAGCAAAATTCTGCACTGTCCTCCTACTATATACTGCGCACAACTACAATGCAGCACAGATATGGATGGATAGTATACTTAACAACACAGAGGTAGAGCAATGGACTACTGTACCGTACTGCTATATACATACTGGTGGTCAGCAAAATTCTGCACTGTCCTCATACTATATACTGCGCACAACTACAATGCAGCACAGATATGGATGGATAGTATACTTGATGATGCAGAGGTAGAGCAATGGACTACTGTACCGTACTGCTATATATATACTGGTGGTCAGCAAAATTCTGCACTGTCCTCCTACTATATACTGCGCACAACTACAATGCAGCACAGATATGGATAGATAGTATACTTGACGACACTGAGGTAGAGCAATGGACTACTGTACCGTACTGCTATATATATACTGGTGGTCAGCAAAATTCTGCACTGTCCTCCTACTATATACTGCGCACAACTACAATGCAGCACAGATATGGATGGATAGTATACTTGACGACACAGAGGTAGAGCAATGGACTACTGTACCATACTGCTATATATATACCGGTGGTCAGCAAAATTCTGCACTGTCCTCCTACTATATACTGCGCACAACTACAATGCAGCACAGATATGGATGGATAGTAAACTTGGCGACACAGAGGTAGAGCAATGGACTACTGTACCGTACTGCTATATATATACTTGTGGTCTGCAAAATTCTGCACTGTCCTTCTATATACTGTGCACAACTACAATGCAGCACAGATATGGATGGATAGTATACTTAACAACACAGAGGTAGAGCAATGGACTACTGTACCGTACTGCTATATACATACTGGTGGTCAGCAAAATTCTGCACTGTCCTCCTACTATATACTGCGCACAACTACAATGCAGCACAGATATGGATGGATAGTATACTTGATGATGCAGAGGTAGAGCAATGGACTACTGTACCGTACTGCTATATATATACTGGTGGTCAGCAAAATTCTGCACTGTCCTCCTACTATATACTGCGCACAACTACAATGCAGCACAGATATGGATGGATAGTATACTTGACGACACAGAGGTAGAGAAATGGACTACTGTACCGTACTGCTATATATATACTGGTGGTCAGCAAAATTCTGCACTGTCCTCCTACTATATACTGCGCGCAACTACAATGCAGCACAGATATGGATGGATAGTATACTTAACAACACAGAGGTAGAGCAATGGACTACTGTACCGTACTGCTATATACATACTGGTGGTCAGCAAAATTCTGCACTGTCCTCCTACTATATACTGCGCACAACTACAATGCAGCACAGATATGGATGGATAGTATACTTGATGACGCAGAGGTAGAGCAATGGACTACTGTACCATACTGCTATATATATACTGGTGGTCAGCAAAATTCTGCACTGTCCTCCTACTATATACTGTGCACAACTACAATGCAGCACAGATATGGATGGATAGTATACTTGACGACACAGAGGTAGAGCAATGGACTACTGTACCGTACTGCTATATATATACTGGTGGTCAGCAAAATTCTGCACTGTCCTCCTACTATATACTGCGCACAACTACAATGCAGCACAGATATGGATGGATAGTATACTTGACTACACAGAGGTAGAGCAATGGACTACTGTACCATACTGCTATATATATATACTGGTGGTCAGCAAAATTCTGCACTGTCCTCCTACTATATACTGCGCACAACTACAATGCAGCACAGATATGGATGGATAGTATATTTGACGACACAGAGGTAGAGCAATGGACTACTGTACCGTACTGCTATATATATACTGGTGGTCAGCAAAATTCTGCACTGTCCTTCTATATACTGTGCACAACTACAATGCAGCACAGATATGGATGGATAGTATACTTGACGACACAGAGGTAGAGCAATGGACTACTGTACCGTACTGCTATATATATACTGGTGGTCAGCAAAATTCTGCACTGTCCTTCTACTGTATACTGTGCACAACTACAATGCAGCACAGATATGAATGGATAGTATACTTGACGACACACAGGTAGAGCAATGGACTACTGTACCGTACTGCTATATATATACTGGTGGTCAGCAAAATTCTGCACTGTCCTCCTACTATACACTGCGCACAACTACAATGCAGTACAGATATGGATGGATAGTATACGTGACGACACAGAGGTAGAGCAATGGACTACTGTACCGTACTGCTATATATATACTGGTGGTCAGCAAAATTCTGCACTGTCCTCCTACTATATACTGCGCACAACTACAATGCAGCACAGATATGGATGTATAGTATTCTTGATGACACAGAGGTAGAGCAATGGACTACTGTACCGTACTGCTATATATATACTGGTGGTCAGCAAAATTCTGCACTGTCCTCCTACTATATACTGTGCACAACTACAATGCAGCACAGATATGGATGGATAGTATACTTGTCGACACAGAGGTAGAGCAATGGACTACTGTACCGTACTGCTATATATATACTGGTGTTCAGCTAAATTCTGCACTGTTCTCCTACTATATACTGCGCACAACTGCAATGCAGCACAGATATGGATGGATAGTATACTTGACGACACAGAGGTAGAGCAATGGACTACTGTACCGTACTGCTATATATATACTGGTGGTCAGCAAAATTCTGCACTGTCCTCCTACTATATACTGCGCACAACTACAATGCAGCACAGATATGGATGGATAGTATACTTAACAACACAGAGGTAGAGCAATGGACTACTGTACCGTACTGCTATATACATACTGGTGGTCAGCAAAATTCTGCACTGTCCTCCTACTATATACTGCGCACAACTACAATGCAGCACAGATATGGATGGATAGTATACTTGATGATGCAGAGGTAGAGCAATGGACTACTGTACCGTACTGCTATATATATACTGGTGGTCAGCAAAATTCTGCACTGTCCTCCTACTATATACTGCGCACAACTACAATGCAGCACAGATATGGATGGATAGTATACTTGACGACACAGAGGTAGAGCAATGGACTACTGTACCGTACTGCTATATATATACTGGTGGTCAGCAAAATTCTGCACTGTCCTCCTACTATATACTGCGCACAACTACAATGCAGCACAGATATGGATGGATAGTATACTTGACGACACAGAGGTAGAGCAATGGACTACTGTACCGTACTGCTATATATATACTGGTGGTCAGCAAAATTCTGCACTGTCCTCCTACTATATACTGCGCACAACTACAATGCAGCACAGATATGGATGGATAGTATACTTAACAACACAGAGGTAGAGCAATGGACTACTGTACCGTACTGCTATATACATACTGGTGGTCAGCAAAATTCTGCACTGTCCTCCTACTATATACTGCGCACAACTACAATGCAGCACAGATATGGATGGATAGTATACTTGATGATGCAGAGGTAGAGCAATGGACTACTGTACCGTACTGCTATATATATACTGGTGGTCAGCAAAATTCTGCACTGTCCTCCTACTATATACTGCGCACAACTACAATGCAGCACAGATATGGATGGATAGTATACTTGACGACACAGAGGTAGAGCAATGGACTACTGTACCGTACTGCTATATATATACTGGTGGTCAGCAAAATTCTGCACTGTCCTCCTACTATATACTGCGCACAACTACAATGCAGCACAGATATGGATGGATAGTATACTTGACGACACAGAGGTAGAGCAATGGACTACTGTACCATACTGCTATATATATACCGGTGGTCAGCAAAATTCTGCACTGTCCTCCTACTATATACTGCGCACAACTACAATGCAGCACAGATATGGATGGATAGTAAACTTGGCGACACAGAGGTAGAGCAATGGACTACTGTACCGTACTGCTATATATATACTTGTGGTCAGCAAAATTCTGCACTGTCCTTCTATATACTGTGCACAACTACAATGCAGCACAGATATGGATGGATAGTATACTTAACAACACAGAGGTAGAGCAATGGACTACTGTACCGTACTGCTATATACATACTGGTGGTCAGCAAAATTCTGCACTGTCCTCCTACTATATACTGCGCACAACTACAATGCAGCACAGATATGGATGGATAGTATACTTGATGATGCAGAGGTAGAGCAATGGACTACTGTACCGTACTGCTATATATATACTGGTGGTCAGCAAAATTCTGCACTGTCCTCCTACTATATACTGCGCACAACTACAATGCAGCACAGATATGGATGGATAGTATACTTGACGATACAGAGGTAGAGCAATGGACTACTGTACCGTACTGCTATATATATACTGGTGGTCAGCAAAATTCTGCACTGTCCTCCTACTATATACTGCGCGCAACTACAATGCAGCACAGATATGGATGGATAGTATACTTAACAACACAGAGGTAGAGCAATGGACTACTGTACCGTACTGCTATATACATACTGGTGGTCAGCAAAATTCTGCACTGTCCTCCTACTATATACTGCGCACAACTACAATGCAGCACAGATATGGATGGATAGTATACTTGATGACGCAGAGGTAGAGCAATGGACTACTGTACCGTACTGCTATATATATACTGGTGGTCAGCAAAATTCTGCACTGTCCTCCTACTATATACTGTGCACAACTACAATGCAGCACAGATATAGATGGATAGTATACTTGACGACACAGAGGTAGAGCAATGGACTACTGTACCGTACTGCTATATATATACTGGTGGTCAGCAAAATTCTGCACTGTCCTCCTACTATATACTGCGCACAACTACAATGCAGCACAGATATGGATGGATAGTATACTTGACTACACAGAGGTAGAGCAATGGACTACTGTACCATACTGCTATATATATACTGGTGGTCAGCAAAATTCTGCACTGTCCTCCTACTATATACTGCGCACAACTACAATGCAGCACAGATATGGATGGATAGTATACTTGACGACACAGAGGTAGAGCAATGGACTACTGTACCGTACTGCTATATATATACTGGTGGTCAGCAAAATTCTGCACTGTCCTTCTATATACTGTGCACAACTACAATGCAGCACAGATATGGATGGATAGTATACTTGACGACACAGAGGTAGAGCAATGGACTACTGTACCGTACTGCTATATATATACTGGTGGTCAGCAAAATTCTGCACTGTCCTTCTACTGTATACTGTGCACAACTACAATGCAGCACAGATATGAATGGATAGTATACTTGACGACACACAGGTAGAGCAATGGACTACTGTACCGTACTGCTATATATATACTGGTGGTCAGCAAAATTCTGCACTGTCCTCCTACTATACACTGCGCACAACTACAATGCAGTACAGATATGGATGGATAGTATACGTGACGACACAGAGGTAGAGCAATGGACTACTGTACCGTACTGCTATATATATACTGGTGGTCAGCAAAATTCTGCACTGTCCTCCTACTATATACTGCGCACAACTACAATGCAGCACAGATATGGATGTATAGTATTCTTGATGACACAGAGGTAGAGCAATGGACTACTGTACCGTACTGCTATATATATACTGGTGGTCAGCAAAATTCTGCACTGTCCTCCTACTATATACTGTGCACAACTACAATGCAGCACAGATATGGATGGATAGTATACTTGTCGACACAGAGGTAGAGCAATGGACTACTGTACCGTACTGCTATATATATACTGGTGTTCAGCTAAATTCTGCACTGTTCTCCTACTATATACTGCGCACAACTGCAATGCAGCACAGATATGGATGGATAGTATACTTGACGACACAGAGGTAGAGCAATGGACTACTGTACCGTACTGCTATATATATACTGGTGGTCAGCAAAATTCTGCACTGTCCTCCTACTATATACTGCGCACAACTACAATGCAGCACAGATATGGATGGATAGTATACTTAACAACACAGAGGTAGAGCAATGGACTACTGTACCGTACTGCTATATACATACTGGTGGTCAGCAAAATTCTGCACTGTCCTCCTACTATATACTGCGCACAACTACAATGCAGCACAGATATGGATGGATAGTATACTTGATGATGCAGAGGTAGAGCAATGGACTACTGTACCGTACTGCTATATATATACTGGTGGTCAGCAAAATTCTGCACTGTCCTCCTACTATATACTGCGCACAACTACAATGCAGCACAGATATGGATGGATAGTATACTTGACGACACAGAGGTAGAGCAATGGACTACTGTACCGTACTGCTATATATATACTGGTGGTCAGCAAAATTCTGCACTGTCCTCCTACTATATACTGCGCACAACTACAATGCAGCACAGATATGGATGGATAGTATACTTAACAACACAGAGGTAGAGCAATGGACTACTGTACCGTACTGCTATATACATACTGGTGGTCAGCAAAATTCTGCACTGTCCTCCTACTATATACTGCGCACAACTACAATGCAGCACAGATATGGATGGATAGTATACTTGATGATGCAGAGGTAGAGCAATGGACTACTGTACCGTACTGCTATATATATACTGGTGGTCAGCAAAATTCTGCACTGTCCTCCTACTATATACTGCGCACAACTACAATGCAGCACAGATATGGATGGATAGTATACTTGACGACACAGAGGTAGAGCAATGGACTACTGTACCGTACTGCTATATATATACTGGTGGTCAGCAAAATTCTGCACTGTCCTCCTACTATATACTGCGCACAACTACAATGCAGCACAGATATGGATGGATAGTATACTTGACGACACAGAGGTAGAGCAATGGACTACTGTACCATACTGCTATATATATACCGGTGGTCAGCAAAATTCTGCACTGTCCTCCTACTATATACTGCGCACAACTACAATGCAGCACAGATATGGATGGATAGTAAACTTGGCGACACAGAGGTAGAGCAATGGACTACTGTACCGTACTGCTATATATATACTTGTGGTCAGCAAAATTCTGCACTGTCCTTCTATATACTGTGCACAACTACAATGCAGCACAGATATGGATGGATAGTATACTTGACGACACAGAGGTAGAGCAATGGACTACTGTACCGTACTGCTATATATATACTGGTGGTCAGCAAAATTCTGCACTGTCCTTCTACTGTATACTGTGCACAACTACAATGCAGCACAGATATGGATGGATAGTATACTTGACGACACAGAGGTAGAGCAATGGACTACTGTACCGTACTGCTATATATATACTGGTGGTCAGCAAAATTCTGCACTGTCCTCCTACTATATACTGCGCGCAACTACAATGCAGCACAGATATGGATGGATAGTATACTTAACAACACAGAGGTAGAGCAATGGACTACTGTACCGTACTGCTATATACATACTGGTGGTCAGCAAAATTCTGCACTGTCCTCCTACTATATACTGCGCACAACTACAATGCAGCACAGATATGGATGGATAGTATACTTGATGACGCAGAGGTAGAGCAATGGACTACTGTACCATACTGCTATATATATACTGGTGGTCAGCAAAATTCTGCACTGTCCTCCTACTATATACTGTGCACAACTACAATGCAGCACAGATATGGATGGATAGTATACTTGACGACACAGAGGTACAGCAATGGACTACTGTACCGTACTGCTATATATATACTGGTGGTCAGCAAAATTCTGCACTGTCCTCCTACTATATACTGCGCACAACTACAATGCAGCACAGATATGGATGGATAGTATACTTGACGACATAGAGGTAGAGCAATGGACTACTGTACCGTACTGCTATATATATACTGGTGGTCAGCAAAATTCTGCACTGTCCTCCTACTATATACTGCGCACAACTACAATGCAGCACAGATATGGATGGATAGTATACTTGATGATGCAGAGGTAGAGCAATGGACTACTGTACCGTACTGCAATATATATACCGGTGGTCAGCAAAATTCTGCACTGTCCTCCTACTATATACTGCGCACAACTACAATGCAGCACAGATATGGATGGATAGTATACTTGACGACACAGAGGTAGAGCAATGGACTACTGTACCGTACTGCTATATATATACTGGTGGTCAGCAAAATTCTGCACTGTCCTTCTATATACTGTGCACAACAACAATGCAGCACAGATATGGATGGATAGTATACTTGACGACACAGAGGTAGAGCAATGGACTACTGTACCGTACTGCTATATATATACTGGTGGTCAGCAAAATTCTGCACTGTCCTTCTACTGTGTACTGTGCACAACTACAATGCAGCACAGATATGGATGGATAGTATACTTGACGACACAGAGGTAGAGCAATGTACTACTGTACCGTACTGCTATATATACACTGGTGGTCAGCAAAATTCTGCACTGTCCTCCTACTATATACCGTGCACAACTACAATGCAGCACAGATACGGATGGATAGTATACTTGACGACACAGAGGTAGAGCAATGGACTACTGTACCGTACTGCTATATATATACTGGTGGTCAGCAAAATTCTGCACTGTCCTCCTACTATATACTGCGCGCAACTACAATGCAGCACAGATATGGATGGATAGTATACTTAACAACACAGAGGTAGAGCAATGGACTACTGTACCGTACTGCTATATACATACTGGTGGTCAGCAAAATTCTGCACTGTCCTCCTACTATATACTGCGCACAACTACAATGCAGCACAGATATGGATGGATAGTATACTTGATGACGCAGAGGTAGAGCAATGGACTACTGTACCATACTGCTATATATATACTGGTGGTCAGCAAAATTCTGCACTGTCCTCCTACTATATACTGTGCACAACTACAATGCAGCACAGATATGGATGGATAGTATACTTGACGACACAGAGGTACAGCAATGGACTACTGTACCGTACTGCTATATATATACTGGTGGTCAGCAAAATTCTGCACTGTCCTCCTACTATATACTGCGCACAACTACAATGCAGCACAGATATGGATGGATAGTATACTTGACGACATAGAGGTAGAGCAATGGACTACTGTACCGTACTGCTATATATATACTGGTGGTCAGCAAAATTCTGCACTGTCCTCCTACTATATACTGCGCACAACTACAATGCAGCACAGATATGGATGGATAGTATACTTGACGACACAGAGGTAGAGCAATGGACTACTGTACCATACTGCTATATATATACCGGTGGTCAGCAAAATTCTGCACTGTCCTCCTACTATATACTGCGCACAACTACAATGCAGCACAGATATGGATGGATAGTATACTTGACGACACAGAGGTAGAGCAATGGACTACTGTACCGTACTGCTATATATATACTGGTGGTCAGCAAAATTCTGCACTGTCCTTCTATATACTGTGCACAACAACAATGCAGCACAGATATGGATGGATAGTATACTTGACGACACAGAGGTAGAGCAATGGACTACTGTACCGTACTGCTATATATGTACTGGTGGTCAGCAAAATTCTGCACTGTCCTTCTACTGTATACTGTGCACAACTACAATGCAGCACAGATATGGATGGATAGTATACTTGACGACACAGAGGTAGAGCAATGGACTACTGTACCGTACTGCTATATATACACTGGTGGTCAGCAAAATTCTGCACTGTCCTCCTACTATATACCGTGCACAACTACAATGCAGCACAGATACGGATGGATAGTATACTTGACGACACAGAGGTAGAGCAATGGACTACTGTACCGTACTGCTATATATATACTGGTGGTCAGCAAAATTCTGCACTGTCCTCCTACTATATACTGCGCGCAACTACAATGCAGCACAGATATGGATGGATAGTATACTTAACAACACAGAGGTAGAGCAATGGACTACTGTACCGTACTGCTATATACATACTGGTGGTCAGCAAAATTCTGCACTGTCCTCCTACTATATACTGCGCACAACTACAATGCAGCACAGATATGGATGGATAGTATACTTGATGACGCAGAGGTAGAGCAATGGACTACTGTACCGTACTGCTATATATATACTGGTGGTCAGCAAAATTCTGCACTGTCCTCCTACTATATACTGTGCACAACTACAATGCAGCACAGATATGGATGGATAGTATACTTGATGACACAGAGGTAGAGCAATGGACTACTGTACCGTACTGCTATATATATACTGGTGGTCAGCAAAATTCTGCACTGTCCTCCTACTATATACTGCGCACAACTACAATGCAGCACAGATATGGATGGATAGTATACTTGACGACACAGAGGTAGAGCAATGGACTACTGTACCGTACTGCTATATATATACTGGTGGTCAGCAAAATTCTGCACTGTCCTCCTACTATATACTGCGCACAACTACAATGCAGCACAGATATGGATGGATAGTATACTTGACGACACAGAGGTAGAGCAATGGACTACTGTACCGTACTGCTATATATATACTGGTGGTCAGCAAAATTCTGCACTGTCCTCCTACTATATACTGCGCACAACTACAATGCAGCACAGATATGGATGGATAGTATACTTGACGACACAGAGGTAGAGCAATGGACTACTGTACCATACTGCTATATATATACCGGTGGTCAGCAAAATTCTGCACTGTCCTCCTACTATATACTGCGCACAACTACAATGCAGCACAGACATGGATGGATAGTATACTTGACGACACAGAGGTAGAGCAATGGACTACTGTACCGTACTGCTATATATACTGGTGGTCAGCAAAATTCTGCACTGTCCTTCTATATACTGTGCACAACTACAATGCAGCACAGATATGGATGGATAGTATACTTGACGACACAGAGGTAGAGCAATGGATTACTGTACCGTACTGCTATATATATACTGGTGGTCAGCAAAATTCTGCACTGTCCTTCTACTGTATACTGTGCACAACAACAATGCAGCACAGATATGGATGGATAGTATACTTGACGACACAGAGGTAGAGCAATGGACTACTGTACCGTACTGCTATATATACACTGGTGGTCAGCAAAATTCTGCACTGTCCTCCTACTATATACCGTGCACAACTACAATGCAGCACAGATACGGATGGATAGTATACTTGACGACACAGAGGTAGAGCAATGGACTACTGTACCGTACTGCTATATATATACTGGTGGTCAGCAAAATTCTGCACTGTCCTCCTACTATATACTGCGCACAACTACAATGCAGTACAGATATGGATGGATAGTATACGTGACGACACAGAGGTAGAGCAATGGACTACTGTACCGTACTGCTATATATATACTGGTGGTCAGCAAAATTCTGCACTGTCCTCCTACTATATACTGCGCACAACTACAATGCAGCACAGATATGGATGTATAGTATTCTTGATGACACAGAGGTAGAGCAATGGACTACTGTACCGTACTGCTATATATATACTGGTGGTCAGCAAAATTCTGCACTGTCCTCCTACTATATACTGTGCACAACTACAATGCAGCACAGATATGGATGGATAGTATACTTGTCGACACAGAGGTAGAGCAATGGACTACTGTACCGTACTGCTATATATATACTGGTGTTCAGCAAAATTCTGCACTGTTCTCCTACTATATACTGCGCACAACTGCAATGCAGCACAGATATGGATGGATAGTATACTTGACGACACAGAGGTAGAGCAATGGACTACTGTACCGTACTGCTATATATATACTGGTGGTCAGCAAAATTCTGCACTGTCCTCCTACTATATACTGCGCACAACTACAATGCAGCACAGATATGGATGGATAGTATACTTAACAACACAGAGGTAGAGCAATGGACTACTGTACCGTACTGCTATATACATACTGGTGGTCAGGAAAATTCTGCACTGTCCTCCTACTATATACTGCGCACAACTACAATGCAGCACAGATATGGATGGATAGTATACTTGATGATGCAGAGGTAGAGCAATGGACTACTGTACCGTACTGCTATATATATACTGGTGGTCAGCAAAATTCTGCACTGTCCTCCTACTATATACTGCGCACAACTACAATGCAGCACAGATATGGATGGATAGTATACTTGACGACACAGAGGTAGAGCAATGGACTACTGTACCGTACTGCTATATATATACTGGTGGTCAGCAAAATTCTGCACTGTCCTCCTACTATATACTGCGCACAACTACAATGCAGCACAGATATGGATGGATAGTATACTTGACGACACAGAGGTAGAGCAATGGACTACTGTACCATACTGCTATATATATACCGGTGGTCAGCAAAATTCTGCACTGTCCTCCTACTATATACTGCGCACAACTACACTGCAGCACAGATATGGATGGATAGTATACTTGACGACACAGAGGTAGAGCAATGGACTACTGTACCGTACTGCTATATATATACTGGTGGTCAGTAAAATTCTGCACTGTCCTTCTATATACTGTGCACAACTACAATGCAGCACAGATATGGATGGATAGTATACTTGACGACACAGAGGTAGAGCAATGGACTTCTGTACCGTACTGCTATATATATACTGGTGGTCAGCAAAATTCTGCACTGTCCTTCTACTGTATACTGTGCACAACTACAATGCAGCACAGATATGGATGGATAGTATACTTGACGACACAGAGGTAGAGCAATGGACTACTGTGCCGTACTGCTATATATACACTGGTGGTCAGCAAAATTCTGCACTGTCCTCCTACTATATACCGTGCACAACTACAATGCAGCACAGATACGGATGGATAGTATACTTGACGACACAGAGGTAGAGCAATGGACTACTGTACCGTACTGCTATATATATACTGGTGGTCAGCAAAATTCTGCACTGTCCTCCTACTATATACTGCGCGCAACTACAATGCAGCACAGATATGGATGGATAGTATACTTAACAACACAGAGGTAGAGCAATGGACTACTGTACCGTACTGCTATATACATACTGGTGGTCAGCAAAATTCTGCACTGTCCTCCTACTATATACTGCGCACAACTACAATGCAGCACAGATATGGATGGATAGTATACTTGATGACGCAGAGGTAGAGCAATGGACTACTGTACCGTACTGCTATATATATACTGGTGGTCAGCAAAATTCTGCACTGTCCTCCTACTATATACTGCGCACAACTACAATGCAGCACAGATATGGATGGATAGTATACTTGACGACACAGAGGTAGAGCAATGGACTACTGTACCGTACTGCTATATATATACTGGTGGTCAGCAAAATTCTGCACTGTCCTCCTACTATATACTGCGCACAACTACAATGCAGCACAGATATGGATGGATAGTATACTTGACGACACAGAGGTAGAGCAATGGACTACTGTACCATACTGCTATATATATACTGGTGGTCAGCAAAATTCTGCACTGTCCTCCTACTATATACTGCGCACAACTACAATGCAGCACAGATATGGATGGATAGTATACTTGACGACACAGAGGTAGAGCAATGGACTACTGTACCGTACTGCTATATATATACTGGTGGTCAGTAAAATTCTGCACTGTCCTTCTATATACTGTGCACAACTACAATGCAGCACAGATATGGATGGATAGTATACTTGACGACACAGAGGTAGAGCAATGGACTACTGTACCGTACTGCTATATATATACTGGTGGTCAGCAAAATTATGCACTGTCCTTCTACTGTATACTGTGCACAACTACAATGCAGCACAGATATGAATGGATAGTATACTTGACGACACACAGGTAGAGCAATGGACTACTGTACCGTACTGCTATATATATACTGGTGGTCAGCAAAATTCTGCACTGTCCTCCTACTATATACTGTGCACAACTACAATGCAGCACAGATACGGATGGATAGTATACTTGACGACACAGAGGTAGAGCAATGGACTACTGTACCGTACTGCTATATATATATATATATATATATATATACTGGTGGTCAGCAAAATTCTGCACTGTCCTCCTACTATATACTGCGCACAACTACAATGCAGCACAGATATGGATGGATAGTATACTTGACGACACAGAGGTAGAGCAATGGACTACTGTACCGTACTGCTATATATATACTGGTGGTCAGCAAAATTCTGCACTGTCCTTCTACTACATACTGTGCACAACTACAATGCAGCACAGATATGGATGGATAGTATACTTGACGACACAGAGGTAGAGCAATGGACTACGGTACCGTATTGCTATATATATACTGGTGGTCAGCAAAATACTGCACTGTCCTCCTACTATATACTGCGCACAACTACAATGCAGCACAGATATGGATGGATAGTATACTTAACAACACAGAGGTAGAGCAATGGACTACTGTACCGTACTGCTATATACATACTGGTGGTCAGCAAAATTCTGCACTGTCCTCCTACTATATACTGCGCACAACTACAATGCAGCACAGATATGGATGGATAGTATACTTGATGACACAGAGGTAGAGCAATGGACTACTATACCGTACTGCTATATATATACTGGTGGTCAGCAAAATTCTGCACTGTCCTCCTACTATATACTGCGCACAACTACAATGCAGCACAGATATGGATGGATAGTATACTTGACGACACAGAGGTAGAGCAATGGACTACGGTACCGTACTGCTATATATATACTGGTGGTCAGCAAAATTCTGCACTGTCCTCCTACTATATACTGCGCACAACTACAATGCAGCACAGATATGGATGGATAGTATACTTGACGACACAGAGGTAGAGCAATGGACTACTGTACCGTACTGCTATATATATATACTGGTGGTCAGCAAAATTCTGCACTGTCCTCCTACTATATACTGCGCACAACTACAATGCAGCACAGATATGGATGGATAGTATACTTGACGACACAGAGGTAGAGCAATGGACTACTGTAGCGTACTGCTATATATATACTGGTGGTCAGCAAAATTCTGCACTGTCCTCCTACTATATACTGCGCACAACTACAATGCAGCACAGATATGGATGGATAGTATACTTGACGACACAGAGGTAGAGCAATGGACTACTGTACCATACTGCTATATATATACTGGTGGTCAGCAAAATTCTGCACTGTCCTCCTACTATATACTGCGCACAACTACAATGCAGCACAGATATGGATGGATAGTATACTTGACGACACAGAGGTAGAGCAATGGACTACTGTACCGTACTGCTATATATATACTGGTGGTCAGTAAAATTCTGCACTGTCCTTCTATATACTGTGCACAACTACAATGCAGCACAGATATGGATGGATAGTATACTTGACGACACAGAGGTAGAGCAATGGACTACTGTACCGTACTGCTATATATATACTGGTGGTCAGCAAAATTATGCACTGTCCTTCTACTGTATACTGTGCACAACTACAATGCAGCACAGATATGAATGGATAGTATACTTGACGACACACAGGTAGAGCAATGGACTACTGTACCGTACTGCTATATATATACTGGTGGTCAGCAAAATTCTGCACTGTCCTCCTACTATATACTGTGCACAACTACAATGCAGCACAGATACGGATGGATAGTATACTTGACGACACAGAGGTAGAGCAATGGACTACTGTACCGTACTGCTATATATATATATATATATATATATATATACTGGTGGTCAGCAAAATTCTGCACTGTCCTCCTACTATATACTGCGCACAACTACAATGCAGCACAGATATGGATGGATAGTATACTTGACGACACAGAGGTAGAGCAATGGACTACTGTACCGTACTGCTATATATATACTGGTGGTCAGCAAAATTCTGCACTGTCCTTCTACAACATACTGTGCACAACTACAATGCAGCACAGATATGGATGGATAGTATATTTGACGACACAGAGGTAGAGCAATGGACTACGGTACCGTACTGCTATATATATACTGGTGGTCAGCAAAATACTGCACTGTCCTCCTACTATATACTGCGCACAACTACAATGCAGCACAGATATGGATGGATAGTATACTTAACAACACAGAGGTAGAGCAATGGACTACTGTACCGTACTGCTATATACATACTGGTGGTCAGCAAAATTCTGCACTGTCCTCCTACTATATACTGCGCACAACTACAATGCAGCACAGATATGGATGGATAGTATACTTGATGACACAGAGGTAGAGCAATGGACTACTATACCGTACTGCTATATATATACTGGTGGTCAGCAAAATTCTGCACTGTCCTCCTACTATATACTGCGCACAACTACAATGCAGCACAGATATGGATGGATAGTATACTTGACGACACAGAGGTAGAGCAATGGACTACGGTACCGTACTGCTATATATATACTGGTGGTCAGCAAAATTTTGCACTGTCCTCCTACTATATACTGCGCACAACTACAATGCAGCACAGATATGGATGGATAGTATACTTGACGACACAGAGGTAGAGCAATGGACTACTGTACCGTACTGCTATATATATACTGGTGGTCAGCAAAATTCTGCACTGTCCTCCTACTATATACTGCGCACAACTACAATGCAGCACAGATATGGATGGATAGTATACTTGACGACACAGAGGTAGAGCAATGGACTACTGTACCGTACTGCTATATATATACTGGTGGTCAGCAAAATTCTGCACTGTCCTCCTACTATATACTGCGCACAACTACAATGCAGCACAGATATGGATGGATAGTATACTTGACGACACAGAGGTAGAGCAATGGACTACTGTACCATACTGCTATATATATACTGGTGGTCAGCAAAATTCTGCACTGTCCTCCTACTATATACTGCGCACAACTACAATGCAGCACAGATATGGATGGATAGTATACTTGACGACACAGAGGTAGAGCAATGGACTACTGTACCGTACTGCTATATATATACTGGTGGTCAGTAAAATTCTGCACTGTCCTTCTATATACTGTGCACAACTACAATGCAGCACAGATATGGATGGATAGTATACTTGACGACACAGAGGTAGAGCAATGGACTACTGTACCGTACTGCTCTATATATTTACTGGTGGTCAGCAAAATTATGCACTGTCCTTCTACTGTATACTGTGCACAACTACAATGCAGCACAGATATGAATGGATAGTATACTTGACGACACACAGGTAGAGCAATGGACTACTGTACCGTACTGCTATATATATACTGGTGGTCAGCAAAATTCTGCACTGTCCTCCTACTATATACTGTGCACAACTACAATGCAGCACAGATACGGATGGATAGTATACTTGACGACACAGAGGTAGAGCAATGGACTACTGTACCGTACTGCTATATATATATATATATATATATAAACTGGTGGTCAGCAAAATTCTGCACTGTCCTCCTACTATATACTGCGCACAACTACAATGCAGCACAGATATGGATGGATAGTATACTTGACGACACAGAGGTAGAGCAATGGACTACTGTACCGTACTGCTATATATATACTGGTGGTCAGCAAAATTCTGCACTGTCCTTCTACTACATACTGTGCACAACTACAATGCAGCACAGATATGGATGGATAGTATACTTGACGACACAGAGGTAGAGCAATGGACTACGGTACCGTACTGCTATATATATACTGGTTTTCAGCAAAATACTGCACTGTCCTCCTACTATATACTGCGCACAACTACAATGCAGCACAGATATGGATGGATAGTATACTTAACAACACAGAGGTAGAGCAATGGACTACTGTACCGTACTGCTATATACATACTGGTGGTCAGCAAAATTCTGCACTGTCCTCCTACTATATACTGCGCACAACTACAATGCAGCACAGATATGGATGGATAGTATACTTGATGATACAGAGGTAGAGCAATGGACTACTATACCGTACTGCTATATATATACTGGTGGTCAGCAAAATTCTGCACTGTCCTCCTACTATATACTGCGCACAACTACAATGCAGCACAGATATGGATGGATAGTATACTTGACGACACAGAGGTAGAGCAATGGACTACGGTACCGTACTGCTATATATATACTGGTGGTCAGCAAAATTCTGCACTGTCCTCCTACTATATACTGCGCACAACTACAATGCAGCACAGATATGGATGGATAGTATACTTGACGACACAGAGGTAGAGCAATGGACTACTGTACCGTACTGCTATATATATACTGGTGGTCAGCAAAATTCTGCACTGTCCTCCTACTATATACTGCGCACAACTACAATGCAGCACAGATATGGATGGATAGTATACTTGACGACACAGAGGTAGAGCAATGGACTACTGTACCATACTGCTATATATATACTGGTGGTCAGCAAAATTCTGCACTGTCCTCCTACTATATACTGCGCACAACTACAATGCAGCACAGATATGGATGGATAGTATACTTGACGACACAGAGGTAGAGCAATGGACTACTGTACCGTACTGCTATATATATACTGGTGGTCAGTAAAATTCTGCACTGTCCTTCTATATACTGTGCACAACTACAATGCAGCACAGATATGGATGGATAGTATACTTGACGACACAGAGGTAGAGCAATGGACTACTGTACCGTACTGCTATATATATACTGGTGGTCAGCAAAATTATGCACTGTCCTTCTACTGTATACTGTGCACAACTACAATGCAGCACAGATATGAATGGATAGTATACTTGACGACACACAGGTAGAGCAATGGACTACTGTACCGTACTGCTATATATATACTGGTGGTCAGCAAAATTCTGCACTGTCCTCCTACTATATACTGTGCACAACTACAATGCAGCACAGATACGGATGGATAGTATACTTGACGACACAGAGGTAGAGCAATGGACTACTGTACCGTACTGCTATATATATATATATATATATACTGGTGGTCAGCAAAATTCTGCACTGTCCTCCTACTATATACTGCGCACAACTACAATGCAGCACAGATATGGATGGATAGTATACTTGACGACACAGAGGTAGAGCAATGGACTACTGTACCGTACTGCTATATATATATACTGGTGGTCAGCAAAATTCTGCACTGTCCTTCTACTACATACTGTGCACAACTACAATGCAGCACAGATATGGATGGATAGTATACTTGATGACACAGAGGTAGAGCAATGGACTACGGTACCGTACTGCTATATATATACTGGTGGTCAGCAAAATACTGCACTGTCCTCCTACTATATACTGCGCACAACTACAATGCAGCACAGATATGGATGGATAGTATACTTAACAACACAGAGGTAGAGCAATGGACTACTGTACCGTACTGCTATATACATACTGGTGGTCAGCAAAATTCTGCACTGTCCTCCTACTATATACTGCGCACAACTACAATGCAGCACAGATATGGATGGATAGTATACTTGATGACACAGAGGTAGAGCAATGGACTACTATACCGTACTGCTATATATATATACTGGTGGTCAGCAAAATTCTGCACTGTCCTCCTACTATATACTGCGCACAACTACAATGCAGCACAGATATGGATGGATAGTATACTTGACGACACAGAGGTAGAGCAATGGACTACGGTACCGCACTGCTATATATATACTGGTTTTCAGCAAAATACTGCACTGTCCTCCTACTATATACTGCGCACAACTACAATGCAGCACAGATATGGATGGATAGTATACTTAACAACACAGAGGTAGAGCAATGGACTACTGTACCGTACTGCTATATACATACTGGTGGTCAGCAAAATTCTGCACTGTCCTCCTACTATATACTGCGCACAACTACAATGCAGCACAGATATGGATGGATAGTATACTTGATGACACAGAGGTAGAGCAATGGACTACTATACCGTACTGCTATATATATACTGGTGGTCAGCAAAATTCTGCACTGTCCTCCTACTATATACTGCGCACAACTACAATGCAGCACAGATATGGATGGATAGTATACTTGACGACACAGAGGTAGAGCAATGGACTACGGTACCGTACTGCTATATATATACTGGTGGTCAGCAAAATTCTGCACTGTCCTCCTACTATATACTGCGCACAACTACAATGCAGCACAGATATGGATGGATAGTATACTTGACGACACAGAGGTAGAGCAATGGACTACTGTACCGTACTGCTATATATATACTGGTGGTCAGCAAAATTCTGCACTGTCCTCCTACTATATACTGCGCACAACTACAATGCAGCACAGATATGGATGGATAGTATACTTGACGACACAGAGGTAGAGCAATGGACTACTGTACCATACTGCTATATATATATACTGGTGGTCAGCAAAATTCTGCACTGTCCTCCTACTATATACTGCGCACAACTACAATGCAGCACAGATATGGATGGATAGTATACTTGACGACACAGAGGTAGAGCAATTGACTACTGTACCGTACTGCTATATATATACTGGTGGTCAGTAAAATTCTGCACTGTCCTTCTATATATTGTGCACAACTACAATGCAGCACAGATATGGATGGATAGTATACTTGACGACACAGAGGTAGAGCAATGGACTACTGTACCGTACTGCTATATATATACTGGTGGTCAGCAAAATTATGCACTGTCCTTCTACTGTATACTGTGCACAACTACAATGCAGCACAGATATGAATGGATAGTATACTTGACGACACACAGGTAGAGCAATGGACTACTGTACCGTACTGCTATATATATACTGGTGGTCAGCAAAATTCTGCACTGTCCTCCTACTATATACTGTGCACAACTACAATGCAGCACAGATACGGATGGATAGTATACTTGACGACACAGAGGTAGAGCAATGGACTACTGTACCGTACTGCTATATATATATATATATATATATATATATACTGGTGGTCAGCAAAATTCTGCACTGTCCTCCTACTATATACTGCGCACAACTACAATGCAGCACAGATATGGATGGATAGTATACTTGACGACACAGAGGTAGAGCAATGGACTACTGTACCGTACTGCTATATATATACTGGTGGTCAGCAAAATTCTGCACTGTCCTTCTACTACATACTGTGCACAACTACAATGCAGCACAGATATGGATGGATAGTATACTTGATGACACAGAGGTAGAGCAATGGACTACGGTACCGTACTGCTATATATATACTGGTGGTCAGCAAAATACTGCACTGTCCTCCTACTATATACTGCGCACAACTACAATGCAGCACAGATATGGATGGATAGTATACTTAACAACACAGAGGTAGAGCAATGGACTCCTGTACCGTACTGCTATATACATACTGGTGGTCAGCAAAATTCTGCACTGTCCTCCTACTATATACTGCGCACAACTACAATGCAGCACAGATATGGATGGATAGTATACTTGATGACACAGAGGTAGAGCAATGGACTACTATACCGTACTGCTATATATATACTGGTGGTCAGCAAAATTCTGCACTGTCCTCCTACTATATACTGCGCACAACTACAATGCAGCACAGATATGGATGGATAGTATACTTGACGACACAGAGGTAGAGCAATGGACTACGGTACCGTACTGCTATATATATACTGGTGGTCAGCAAAATTCTGCACTGTCCTCCTACTATATACTGCGCACAACTACAATGCAGCACAGATATGGATGGATAGTATACTTGACGACACAGAGGTAGAGCAATGGACTACGGTACCGTACTGCTATATATATACTGGTGGTCAGCAAAATTCTGCACTGTCCTCCTACTATATACTGCGCACAACTACAATGCAGCACAGATATGGATGGATAGTATACTTGACGACACAGAGGTAGAGCAATGGACTACGGTACCGTACTGCTATATATATACTGGTGGTCAGCAAAATTCTGCACTGTCCTCCTACTATATACTGCGCACAACTACAATGCAGCACAGATATGGATGGATAGTATACTTGACGACACAGAGGTAGAGCAATAGACTACTGTACCGTACTGCTATATATATACTGGTGGTCAGCAAAATTCTGCACTGTCCTTCAACTATATACTGCGCACAACTACAATGCAGCACAGATATGGATGGATAGTATACTTGACGACACAGAGGTAGAGCAATAGACTACTGTTCCGTACTGCTATATATATACTGGTGGTCAGCAAAATTCTGCACTGTCCTTCAACTATATACTGCGCACAACTACAATGCAGCACAGATATGGATGGATAGTATACTTGACGACACAGAGGTAGAGCAATAGACTACTGTTCCGTACTGCTATATATATACTGGTGGTCAGCAAAATTCTGCACTGTCCTCCTACTATATACTGCGCACAACTACAAAGCAGCACAGATATGGATGGATAGTATACTTGACGACACAGAGGTAGAGCAATGGACTACTGTACCGTACTGCTATATATATATACTGGTGGTCAGCAAAATTCTGCACTGTCCTCCTACTGTATACTGTGCACAACTACAATGCAGCACAGATATGGATGGATAGTATACTTGACGACACAGAGGTAGAGCAATAGACTACTGTTCCGTACTGCTATATATATACTGGTGGTCAGCAAAATTCTGCACTGTCCTTCTATATACTGTGCACAGCTATAATGCAGCACAGATATGGATGGATAGTATACTTGACGACACAGAGGTAGAGCAATGGACTACTGTACCGTACTGCTATATATATATACTGGTGGTCAGCAAAATTCTGCACTGTCCTCCTACTGTATACTGTGCACAACTACAATGCAGCACAGATATGGATGGATAGTATACTTGACGACACAGAGGTAGAGCAATGGACTACTGTACTGTACTGCTATATATATACACTGGTGGTCAGCAAAATTCTGCACTGTCCTCCTACTATATACTGTGCACAACTACAATGCAGCACAGATATGGATGGATAGTATACTTGACGACACAGAGGTAGAGCAATGGACTACTGTACCGTACTGCTATATATATATACTGGTGGTCAGCAAAATTCTGCACTGTCCTCCTACTATATACTGCGCACAACTACAATGCATCACAGATATGGATGGATAGTATACTTGACGACACAGAGGTAGAGCAATGGACTACTGTACCGTACTGCTATATATATACTGGTGGTCAGCAAAATTCTGCACTGTCCTTCTACTATATACTGTGCACAACTACAATGCAGCACAGATATGGATGGATAGTATACTTGACGACACAGAGGTAGAGCAATGGACTACTGTACCGTACTGCTATATATATACTGGTGGTCAGCAAAATTCTGCACTGTCCTCCTACTATATACTGCGCACAACTACCATGCAGCACAGATATGGATGGATAGTATACTTGACGACACAGCGGTAGAGCAATGGACTACTGTACCGTACTGCTATATATGTACTGGTGGTCAGCAAAATTCTGCACTGTCCTTCTACTATATACTACAATGCAGCACAGATATGGAGCGTTTTCAGGCAGAGAACGTAGATATTTGCAGCACACTGAGCACAGATATTTGCAGCACACTGAGCACAGATATTTGCAGCACACTAAACACAGAAACTGAGAGAACGCAGCCACGTCCTCTCGCTATCATCACCAATGCACGAGTGAAAATGGCGGCTCTTTATATACAATATGAATCTCGCAAGAATACGACAGCGGGAAGATGACGTTCGGGCGCGTTCATGTTAACTGAGCAAGGTGGGAAGATCCGAGGCTGCCTCGGAACCGTGTAAAATGGGTGAAGTTCGGGGGGGTTCGGATCTCGAGGAACCTAACCCGCTCATCTCTAAAAAAAAACTAATAAACATTATGATATATCCAATATATATGTTAACCTCACAACAACACAGTTGTTTCTTACCCATTTACATACATATAAAATTCACAGTAAGTTAATTACCCACTCAAAACACATACAAATATGGATATTGGAAACCTTTTTGGTGCATTATTTTGAAACTCAAATATAGAGCGACATATGTTATACCTTATACAAATATCACTTTAAATACTACCCTAAACACTTGTCTAACGTGTTCAGTACATAAGCATACCTGAAATATTCTCTGACTATTCGTGCCCTAAGGGTATGTCCCCGCTGGGCCTCCGAGCCCCGGATCCTTGTCCAGCCAACCCCTAGCTCCTCATCCTCTCTGGACAATTCCTCACTTTGAGGAAGCTCAACACGCCTCCTTACAGCAATATTGTGCAGGATTGCACACAGGACCACAATTTTACTTACCATTTCCGGCAAATACATGAGGTCACCACTAGTGTGGTGGAGCACACTGAAGCCAACTGTGCGCTCCACCAGCTGCCTAGAGGCTGTAAGCACGGAATTAAATGCCGTTTTTGGCCCTGGTGTGGGCGTGCTGTAAGGAGTCATGAGCCAGGGGGTGCAAGGGTATCCACGATCTCCTGTAAAAACACAATACAATCATAAGTATCAAATATGTCCAACATAAAAAAAAAGTACTACATAATGGCAATACAACTCACCCAATAGCCACATATCTTGGCCTTCCATCAGTCTTAATATTTGCCATATCCCTGATTGCCTAATGACGTGGGCATCATGTGCACTGCCTGGGTACTTGGCGTTCAGGGAAAGGATCTGGAGGGATGGGCCACAAACAACCATCACATTCAAAGAGTGGAACATTTTTTGGTTCCTATAAATTTCTTCATTATGTTTTGGTGCCACAAGTGGAACATGTGTCCCATCCACAACCCCTGTGGGAAGCGACTACCCCCTTCCTGGAATTGCCACTTCAACACAGCTAGGGACCCCGCATCCAATGGCATTGATATGAACTGCTTCAATCTCTTAAAAAATGCATCTATTATGCTCCACAGAATATTTGAGAAAGCAGACTGTGAGATTCCTACCATCACCCCAACCATGTGCTGGTAGGAACCTGTGGTGCAGAAATGTAGCACAGCAAGGAATTGTGTCAGTGCTGGCATTGCTGTGGGATGCCGAATTGATCTCTCTAGATCACTCTCTATTAAGAAAGTTTCTAGGATGACATGAAGGGGCAGCCTATAGCGTCGCACCACCTCATCATCTGGCATACCAAAAAGGGTAACACGTGTATGGAATATAGTAGGCCTTGCATGCCTCCGTTGCCTTCGAGGATGAGGGGCAGGTTGGGGTTGGCAGGCTTCGGAACCTAGATATGAGGCTACCAGCATCTTAAACAGGATAACAAATAGTGATGAGCGGGTTCGGTTCCTCGGAAACCGAACCCCCCCCGAAGTTCACCCATTTTACACGGGTCCGAGGCATACTCCCGTATGGCTCGGTTAATCCGAGCGCGCCCGAACGTCATCATCCCGCTGTCGGATTCTCGCGAGATTCGGATTCTATATAAAGGGCCGCACGTCGCCGCCATTTTCACTCGTGCATTGGAAATGTTAGGGAGAGGACGTGGCTGGCGTCCTCTCCGTTTGTGCTTATTGCTTAATTGTGGGGACTGGGGAGCAGCTGTATTATATAGGAGGAGTACAGTGCAGAGTTTTGCTGATCAGTGACCACCAGTTTTATCCGTTCTCTGCCTGAAAAACGCTCCATATCTGTGCTCAGTGTGCTGCATATATCTGTGCTCACACTGCTTTATTGTGGGGACTGGGGACCAGCAGTATTATATAGGAGGAGTACAGTGCAGAGTTTTGCTGACCAGTGACCACCAGTATACGTTGTCTGCCTGAAAAACGCTCCATATCTGTGCTCAGTGTGCTGCATATATCTGTGCTCACACTGCTTTATTGTGGGTACTGGGGACCACCAGTATATTATATAGGAGGAGTACAGTGCAGAGTTTTGCTGACCAGTGACCACCAGTATCCATATCTGTGCTCAATGTGCTGCATATATCTGTGCTCACACTGCTTTATTGTGGGTACTGGGGACCACCAGTATATTATATAGGAGGAGTACAGTGCAGAGTTTAGCTGACACAGTGACCACCAGTATATATAGCAGTACGGTACGGAAGGCTACTGCTCTACCTACCTCTGTGTCGTCAAGTATACTGTCCATCTAGATTCTATACCTGTGGTGCATTTTAGTTTTGCAGTTTGATGACAGTGACCACCAGTATATATAGCAGTACGGTACGGAAGGCTACTGCTCTACCTACCTCTGTGTCGTCAAGTATACTGTCCATCTAGATTCTATACCTGTGGTGCATTTTAGTTTTGCAGTTTGATGACAGTGACCACCAGTATATATAGCAGTACGGTACGGAAGGCCACTGCTCTACCTACCTCTGTGTCGTCAAGTATACTATCCATCTAGATTCTATACCTGTGGTGCATTTTAGTTTTGCAGTTTGCTGACAGTGACCTCCAGTATATATAGCAGTACGGTACGGAAGGCCACTGCTCTACCTACCTCTGTGTCGTCAAGTATACTATCCATCTAGATTCTATACCTGTGGTGCATTTTAGTTTTGCAGTTTGCTGACAGTGACCACCAGTATATATAGCAGTACGGTACGGAAGGCCACTGCTCTACCTACCTCTGTGTCGTCAAGTATACTATCCATCTAGATTCTATACTTGTGGTGCATTTTAGTTTTGCAGTTTGCTGACAGTAACCACCAGTATATATAGCAGTACGTTACGGAAGGCCACTGCTCTACCTACCTCTGTGTCGTCAAGTATACTATCCATCTAGATTCTTTACCTGTGGTGCATTTTAGTTTTGCAGTTTGCTGACAGTGACCACCAGTATATAGAGCAGTACGGTACAGAAGGCCACTGCTCTACCTACCTCTGTGTCGTCAAGTATACTATCCATCTAGATTCTATACCTGTGGTGCATTTTAGTTTTGCAGTTTGCTGACAGTGACCACCAGTATATATAGCAGTACGGTACGGAAGGCCACTGCTCTACCTACCTCTGTGTCGTCAAGTATACTGTCCATCTAGATTCTATACCTGTGGTGCATTTTAGTTTTGCAGTTTGCTGACAGTGACCACCAGTATATATAGCAGTAAGGTACGGAAGGCCACTGCTCTTCCTACCTCTGTGTCGTCAAGTATACTATCCATCTAGATTCTATACCTGTGGTGCATTTTAGTTTTGCAGTTTGCTGACAGTGACCACCAGTATATATAGCAGTACGGTACGGAAGGCCACTGCTCTACCTACCCCTGTGTCATCAAGTATACTATCCATCTAGATTCTATACCTGTGGTGCATTTAAGTTTTGCAGTTTGCTGACAGTGACCACCAGTATATATAGCAGTACGGTATGGAAGGCCACTGCTCTACCTACCTCTGTGTCGTCAAGTATACTATCCATCTAGATTCTATACCTGTGGTGCATTTTAGTTTTGCAGTTTGCGGACAGTGACCACCAGTATATATAGCAGTACGGTACGGAAGGCCACTGCTCTACCTATCTCTGTATCGTCAAGTATACTATCCATCTAGATTCTATACCTGTGGTGCATTTTAGTTTTGCAGTTTGCTGACAGTGACCACCAGTATATATAGCAGTACGGTACGGAAGGCCACTGCTCTACCTACCTCTGTGTCGTCAAGTATACTATCCATCCATACCTGTGGTGCATTTCAGTTGTGCGCAGTATATATAGTAGTAGGCCATTGCTATTGATACTGGTATATAATTCCACACATTAAAAAATGGAGAACAAAAATGTGGAGGTTAAAATAGGGAAAGATCAAGATCCACTTCCACCTCGTGCTGAAGCTGCTGCCACTAGTCCTGGCCGAGACGATGAAATGCCACCAACGTCGTCTGCCAAGGCCGATGCTCAATGTCATAGTAGAGAGCATGTAAAATCCAAAAAACAAAAGTTCAGTAAAATGACCCAAAAATCAAAATTGAAAGCGTCTGATGAGAAGCGTAAACTTGCCAATATGCCATTTACGACACGGAGTGGCAAGGAACGGCTGAGGCCCTGGCCTATGTTCATGGCTAGTGGTTCAGCTTCACATGAGGATGGAAGCACTCATCCTCTCACTAGAAAAATGAAAAGACTTAAGCTGGCAAAAGCACAGCAAAGAACTGTGCGTTCTTCTAAATCACAAATCCCCAAGGAGAGTCCAATTGTGTCGGTTGCGATGCCTGACCTTCCCAACACTGGAAGGGAAGAGCTTGCGCCTTCCACCATTTGCACGCCCCCTGCAAGTGCTGGAAGGAGCACCCGCAGTCCAGTTCCTGATAGTCAAATTGAAGATGTCACTGTTGAAGTACACCAGGATGAGGATATGGGTGTTGCTGGCGCTGGGGAGGAAATTGACAAGGAGGATTCTGATGGTGAGGTGGTTTGTTTAAGTCAGGCACCCAGGGAGACACCTGTTGTCCGTGGGACGAATATGGCCATTGACATGCCTGGTCAAAATACAAAAAAAATCACCTCTTCGGTGTGGAATTATTTCAACACAAATGCGGACAACAGGTGTCAAGCCGTGTGTTGCCTTTGTCAAGCTGTAATAAGTAGGGATAAGGACGTTAACCACCTAGGAACATCCTCCCTTATACGTCACCTGGACCGCATTCATCAGAAGTCAGTGACAAGTTCAAAAACTTTGGATGACAGCGGAAGCAGTCCACTGACCACTAAATCCCTTCCTCTTGTAACCAAGCTCCTGCAAACCACACCACTAACTCCCTCAGTGTCAATTTCCACCTTACACAGGAAAGCCAATAGTCCTGCAGGCCATGTCACTGGCAAGTCTGACGAGTCCTCTCCTGCCTGGGATTCCTCTGATGCATCCTTGAGTGTAACGCCTACTGCTGCTGGCGCTGCTGTTGTTGCTGCTGGGAGTCGATCGTCATCCCAGAGAGGAAGTCGGAAGACCACTTGTACTACTTCCAGTAAGGAATTGACTGTCCAACAGTCCATTGTGAGGAAGATGAAATATCACAGCAGTCATCCTGCTGCAAAGCGGATAACTCAGGTTTTGTCAGCCTGGGTGGTGAGAAACGTGTGTCCGGTATCCACTGTTAATTCACAGGCAACTAGAGACTTGATTGAGGTACTGTGTCCCTGGTACCAAATAGCATCTAGGTTCCATTTCTCTAGGCAGGCGATACCGAAAATGTACACAGACGTCAGAAAAAGAGTCACCAGTGTCCTAAAAAATGCAGTTGTACCCAATGTACACTTAACCACGGACATGTGGACAAGTGGAGCAGGGCAGACTCAGGACTATATGACTGTGACAGCCCACTGGGTAGATGTATTGCCTCCCGCAGCAAGAACAGTAGCGGCGCACCAGTAGCAGCATCTCGCAAACGCCAACTCGTTCCTAGGCAGGCTACGCTTTGTATCACCGCTTTCCATAAGAGGCACACAGCTGACAACCTCTTACGGAAACTGAGGAACATCATCGCAGAATGGCTTACCCCAATTGGACTCTCCCGGGGATTTGTGACATCGGACAACGCCAGCAATATTGTGCGTGCATTACATCTTGGCAAATTCCAGCACGTCCCATGTTTTGCACATACATTGAATTTGGTGGTGCAGATTTATTTAAAAAACGACAGGGGCATGCAAGAGATGCTGTCGGTGGCCCGAAAAATTGCGGGCCACTTTCGGCATTCAGCCACCGCGTGCCGAAGACTGGAGCACCAGCAAACATTCCTGAACCTGCCCTGCCATCATCTGAAGCAAGAGGTGGTAACGAGGTGGAATTCAACCCTCTATATGCTTCAGAGGATGGAGGAGCAGCAAAAGGCCATTCAAGCCTATACATCTGCCCACGATATAGGCAAAGGAGGGGGAATGCACCTGACTCAAGCGCAGTGGAGAATGATTTCAACGTTGTGCAAGGTTCTGCAACCCTTTGAACTTGCCACACGTGAAGTCAGTTCAGACACTGCCAGCCTGAGTCAGGTCATTCCCCTCATCAGGCTTTTGCAGAAGAAGCTGGAGACATTGAAGGAGGAGCTAAAACAGAGCGATTCCGCTAGCATGTGGGACTTGTGGATGGAGCCCTTAATTCGCTTAACCAGGATTCACGGGTGGTCAATCTGTTGGAATCAAAGCACTACATTTTGGCCACCGTGCTCGATCCTAGATTTAAAACCTACGTTGTATCTCTCTTTCCAGCAGACACAAGTCTGCAGAGGTTCAAAGACCTGCTGGTGAGAAAATTGTCAAGTCAAGCGGAACGTGACCCGTCAACAGCTCCTCCTTCACATTCTCCCGCAAATGGGGGTGCGAGGAAAAGGCTAAGAATTCCGAGCCCACCCGCTGGCGGTGATGCAGAGCAGTCTGGAGCGAGTGCTGACATCTGGTCCGGACTGAAGGACCTGCCAACGATTACTGACATGTCGTCTACTGTCACTGCATATGATTCTCTCACCATTGAAAGAATGGTGGAGGATTATATGAGTGACCGCATCCAAGTAGGCACGTCAGACAGTCCGTACGTATACTGGCAGGAAAAAGAGGCAATTTGGAGGCCTTTGCACAAACTGGCTTTATTCTACCTAAGTTGCCCTCCCTCCAGTGTGTACTCCGAAAGAGTGTTTAGTGCAGCCGCTCACCTTGTCAGCAATCGGTGTACGAGGTTACTTCCAGAAAATGTGGAGAAGATGATGTTCATCAAAATGAATTATAATCAATTCCTCCGTGGAGACATTCACCAGCAGCAATTGCCTCCAGAAAGTACACAGGGATCTGAGATGGTGGATTCCAGTGGGGACGAATTAATAATCTGTGAGGAGGGGGATGTACACAGTGAAAGGGGTGAGGAATCGGAGGATGATGATGAGGTGGACATCTTGCCTCTGTAGAGCCAGTTTGTGCAAGGAGAGATTGATTGCTTCTTTTTTGGTGGGGGCCCAAACCAACCAGTCATTTCAGTCACAGTCGTGTGGCAGACCCTGTCGCTGAAATGATGGGTTCGTTAAAGTGTGCATGTCCTGTTTATACAACATAAGGGTGGGTGGAAGGGCCCAAGGACAATTCCATCTTGCACCTCTTTTTTCTTTCATTTTTCTTTGCATCATGTGCTGTTTGGGGACTATTTTTTTAAGTGCCATCCTGTCTGACACTGCAGTGCCACTCCTAGATGGGCCAGGTGTTTGTGTCGGCCACTTGTGTCGCTTAGCTTAGTCACACAGCGACCTTGGTGCGCCTCTTTTTTTCTTTGCATCGTGCTGTTTGGGGACTATTTTTTTGAAGTGCCATCCTGCCTGACACTGCAGTGCCACTCCTAGATGGGCCAGGTGTTTGTGTCGGCCACTTGTGTCGCTTAGCTTAGTCACACAGCGACCTTGGTGCGCCTCTTTTTTTCTTTGCATCATGTGCTGTTTGGGGACTATTTTTTTTAAGTGCCATCCTGCCTGACACTGCAGTGCCACTCCTAGATGGGCCAGGTGTTTGTGTCGGCCACTTGTGTCGCTTGCTTAGCCATCCAGCGACCTCGGTGCAAATTTTAGGTCTAAAAATAATATTGTGAGGTGTTCAGTGTTCAGAATAGACTGAAAATGAGTGGAAATTATGGTTATTGAGGTTAATAATACTATGGGATCAAAATGACCCCCAAATTCTATTATTTAAGCTGTTTTTGAGGGTTTTTTGTAAAAAAAACACCCGAATCCAAAACACACCCGAATCCGACAAAAAAATTTCAGGGAGGTTTTGGCAAAACGCGTCCGAATCCAAAACACGGCCGCGGAACCGAATCCAAAACCAAAACACAAAACCCGAAAAATTTCCGGTGCACATCTCTAATAACAAATAGCGTTAAAACTACATCCAATGTATTTTTAAAAACAAAACCAACAAAAACAACTTGCTACTGTATCATAATCCATAGCTAAATGAAGAACACCAGTAGGAAAGTAAAAAGAAAAAAATGTGGTAATATTTAAAACAATTTAGACAACCAATACTGCACTACAAATGAAACCACTACACAATTAGCATGCATATACTTACCTTAAACATACAATTAACAACAAATATACTTACATTGAAAATATTAAATAATAAAACATTAAGCACACCCAACACCCCAACATACCACATACACACCTAGGAGGATGCACATACTTACTAGCAGATGAAAGTAGGGCCTCAGAAAAGGCAAAAGGCCAAGGTAAAAAGAAAAAAACGGGGTAACCTCCCCAAAAAACAAAGAAATAGAATCTTCCTTGAGAAGGAAACAAATAAAAATAGACCAACATAAGCACACTAATATATAGAGCCACATCCCTACAAACCACATACACCTAGGAATATGCATATAATTACCAGTAGATGAAAGTAGGGCCTCAAAAACAGGCAAAAGGCCAAGGGAATAAGCAAAAAATGGGGTAACCTCCCCAAAAAACAAACAGAAATAGAATCTTCCTTGAGAAGGAAACAAATAAAAATAGACCAACACCTAGGAGCATGCATATACTTACCAGCAGAGGAAAGTAGGGCCTCAATAAAAGGCAAAAGGCCAAGGAACACAAAAAATGGAATCCTCCACAAAATATAAACACAAATATCCTGTTTTTTTCCTTCAGAAGGGGCAAAAGATAAAATAAAAAAAGAATAAGCACACAAATATATACCCACACCAACCACTACAAATAACATGCACATACTTACCCGCAAATATACAGTATATACTGTGGGACCAATTACAATAAAGAAAACAACAAATAAATCTGATTAGAATAAAAACTTTGGTTAAATATTTACAAAAAAAACATTAGAAAAATGGAAAAAAAAACTGTGCGTACGCAAATAATACAAGAGACGCCACTCACCACATAAGGATGAGCTGTATACATATCACATACAACAAACTATACATACTTTAGAAAGAAAACAAGTACACGTGGCTGCATAACATGCGCACAAGCGTTAAATCACTGCTTAGTTTTACACATATCAAACAAAACATATCTTACCTTGACTACTGGACACCACTCTAACTCCTGCACTCCTGTCTACTGTAACTCAATACCAACACAAAACTCCTGCATACACCCACAAACACAGGCTGCAGAGAACCTGCTTAAATAGGCCCAGCAATCAAAGCACATGTAACAATTGTGTATGCATCACCTGTGCTGATTCTCGCATAACCATGAATACGCAGGTATAAAAACGCACCACGGAGACACACGCACATGCTATCAGCGTAACATTGAAGCTATTGACACCACATTCCTTTCCTCCCTGTTTGACTCACTTCTCTCTCCTATTCTCTCTCTCTCTCATGCCCTGAACAAGCCACTTCCACATACAATGCATCCCTTACTTCTGCTCTTGACTCTGTTGCTCCACCAACCACTATTCACCCTCGCAAATTAACACCTCAACCCTGGCACACCAAATGCACCAGATATCTGCAAAAATGCTCACGTACTGCTGAGCGACACTGGAGGAAATCACGCTCTAAGGCAGACTTCCTTCATTTCAAACTTATTCTCTCATCCTTCAGTGCTGCCCTTTCTCTTGCTAAACAGTCATACTTCAAGAACCTCATCTCCTCCCAGTCTTCCAACTAGAGATGAGCGGGTTCGGTTTCTCTGAATCCGAACCCGCACGAACTTCATGTTTTTTTTCACTGGTCCGAGCGACTCGGATCTTCCCGCCTTGCTCGGTTAACCCGAGCGCGCCCGAACGTCATCATGACGCTGTCGGATTCTCGCGAGGCTCGGATTCTATCGCGAGACTCGGATTCTATATAAGGAGCCGCGCGTCGCCGCCATTTTCACACGCGCATTGAGATTGATAGGGAGAGGACGTGGCTGGCGTCCTCTCCGTTATAGTAGAAAAGAGTAAAGACTGAGTGACTTAGTTATAATTGTGGGGAGGATTGGGGACGGGGAGCAGCTGTTAGGGAGTACAGTGATTTAGATTAGGAGAGAGAGAGAGAGAGAGATTGGCCTGATTTACTGGAGCTTAGGAGTACTGTAGAAGAGAGTGCAGAGTTTACTAGTGACTGACCACAGTGACCACCAGACAGTGCAGTTTTATTTAATATATCCGTTCTCTGCCTGAAAAAAACGATACACACAGTGACTCAGTCACATACCATATCTGTGTGCACTGCTCAGCCCAGTGTGCTGCATCATCTATGTATATATTATATATCTGACTGTGCTCAGCTCACACAGCTTATAATTGTGGGGGAGACTGGGGAGCACTGCAGTGCCAGTTATAGGTTATAGCAGGAGCCAGGAGTACAAGACAGTCACATACCATATCTGTGTGCACTGCTCAGCCCAGTGTGCTGCATCATCTATGTATATATTATATATCTGACTGTGCTCAGCTCACACAGCTTATAATTGTGGGGGAGACTGGGGAGCACTGCAGTGCCAGTTATAGGTTATAGCAGGAGCCAGGAGTACATATTATATTAAAATTAAACAGTGCACACTTTTGCTGCAGGAGTGCCACTGCCAGTGTGACTGACCAGTGACCTGACCACACTGACCACCAGTATAGTTAGTAGTATACTATATTGTGATTGCCTGAAAAAGTTAAACACTCGTCGTGTGACTTCACTTGTGTGGTGTTTTTTTTTTTATTCTATAAAAAACTCATTCTGCTGACAGACAGTGTCCAGCAGGTCCGTCATTATATAATATATATACCTGTCCGGCTGCAGTAGTGATATATATATATTTTTTATATCATTATTTATCATCCAGTCGCAGCAGACACAGTACGGTAGTTCACGGCTGTAGCTACCTCTGTGTCGGCACTCGGCAGTCCGTCCATAATTGTATACCACCTAACCGTGGTTTTTTTTCCTTTCTTCTTTATACATACATACTACGACATCTCTTTATCAACCAGTCTATATTAGCAGCAGACACAGTACAGTACGGTAGTTCACGGCTGTGGCTACCTCTGTGTCGGCACTCGGCAGTCCGTCCATAATTGTATACCACCTAACCGTGGTTTTTCTTTCTTTCTTCTTTATACATACATACTACGACATCTCTTTATCAACCAGTCTATATTAGCAGCAGACACAGTACAGTACGGTAGTTCACGGCTGTGGCTACCTCTGTGTCGGCACTCGGCAGTCCGTCCATAATTGTATACCACCTAACCGTGGTTTTTTTTTCTTTCTTCTTTATACGTACATACTACGACATCTCTTTATCAACCAGTCTATATTAGCAGCAGACACAGTACAGTACGGTAGTTCACGGCTGTGGCTACCTCTGTGTCGGCACTCGGCAGTCCGTCCATAATTGTATACCACCTAACCGTGGTTTTTTTTTCTTTCTTCTTTATACATACATACTACGACATCTCTTTATCAACCAGTCTATATTAGCAGCAGACACAGTACAGTACGGTAGTTCACGGCTGTGGCTACCTCTGTGTCGGCACTCGGCAGTCCGTCCATAATTGTATACCACCTACCCGTGGTTTTTTTTTCTTTCTTCTTTATACATACATACTACGACATCTCTTTATCAACCAGTCTATATTAGCAGCAGACACAGTACAGTACGGTAGTTCACGGCTGTGGCTACCTCTGTGTCGGCACTCGGCAGTCCGTCCATAATTGTATACTAGTATCCATCCATCTCCATTGTTTACCTGAGGTGCCTTTTAGTTGTGCCTATTAAAATATGGAGAACAAAAATGTTGAGGTTCCAAAATTAGGGAAAGATCAAGATCCACTTCCACCTCGTGCTGAAGCTGCTGCCACTAGTCATGGCCGAGACGATGAAATGCCAGCAACGTCGTCTGCCAAGGCCGATGCCCAATGTCATAGTACAGAGCATGTCAAATCCAAAACACCAAATATCAGTAAAAAAAGGACTCCAAAACCTAAAATAAAATTGTCGGAGGAGAAGCGTAAACTTGCCAATATGCCATTTACCACACGGAGTGGCAAGGAACGGCTGAGGCCCTGGCCTATGTTCATGGCTAGTGGTTCAGCTTCACATGAGGATGGAAGCACTCATCCTCTCGCTAGAAAAAAGACAAGACTTGCGGCAAAAGCACAGCAAAGAACTGTGCGTTCTTCGAAATCACAAATCCCAAAGGAGAGTCCAATTGTGTCGGTTGCGATGCCTGACCTTCCCAACACTGGACGGGAAGAGCTTGCGCCTCTTTTTTTCTTTGCGTCATGTGCTGTTTGGGGAGTATTTTTTGGAAGGGCCATCCTGCGTGACACTGCAGTGCCACTCCTAGATGGGCCAGGTGTTTGTGTCGGCCACTAGGGTCGCTAATCTTACTCACACAGCTACCTCATTGCGCCTCTTTTTTTCTTTGCGTCATGTGCTGATTGGGGAGGGTTTTTTGGAAGGGACATCCTGCGTGACACTGCAGTGCCACTCCTAAATGGGCCCGGTGTTTGTGTCGGCCACTAGGGTCGCTAATCTTACTCACACAGCTACCTCATTGCGCCTCTTTTTTTCTTTGCGTCATGTGCTGATTGGGGAGGGTTTTTTGGAAGGGACATCCTGCGTGACACTGCAGTGCCACTCCTAAATGGGCCCGGTGTTTGTGTCGGCCACTAGGGTCGCTTATCTTACTCACACAGTCAGCTACCTCATTGCGCCTCTTTTTTTCTTTGCGTCATGTGCTGTTTGGGGAGGGTTTTTTGGAAGGGACATCCTGCGTGACACTGCAGTGCCACTCCTAAATGGGCCCGGTGTTTGTGTCGGCCACTAGGGTCGCTAATCTTACTCACACAGCTACCTCATTGCGCCTCTTTTTTTCTTTGCGTCATGTGCTGATTGGGGAGGGTTTTTTGGAAGGGACATCCTGCGTGACACTGCAGTGCCACTCCTAAATGGGCCCGGTGTTTGTGTCGGCCACTAGGGTCGCTAATCTTACTCACACAGCTACCTCATTGCGCCTCTTTTTTTCTTTGCGTCATGTGCTGATTGGGGAGGGTTTTTTGGAAGGGACATCCTGCGTGACACTGCAGTGCCACTCCTAAATGGGCCCGGTGTTTGTGTCGGCCACTAGGGTCGCTTATCTTACTCACACAGTCAGCTACCTCATTGCGCCTCTTTTTTTCTTTGCGTCATGTGCTGTTTGGGGAGGGTTTTTTGGAAGGGACATCCTGCGTGACACTGCAGTGCCACTCCTAAATGGGCCCGGTGTTTGTGTCGGCCACTAGGGTCGCTAATCTTACTCACACAGCTACCTCATTGCGCCTCTTTTTTCTTTGCATCATGTGCTGATTGGGGAGGGTTTTTTGGAAGGGACATCCTGCGTGACACTGCAGTGCCACTCCTAAATGGGCCCGGTGTTTGTGTCGGCCACTAGGGTCGCTTATCTTACTCACACAGTCAGCTACCTCATTGCGCCTCTTTTTTTCTTTGCGTCATGTGCTGTTTGGGGAGGGTTTTTTGGAAGGGACATCCTGCGTGACACTGCAGTGCCACTCCTAGATGGGCCAGGTGTTTGTGTCGGCCACTAGGGTCGCTTAGCTTAGTCATCCAGCGACCTCGGTGCAAATTTTAGGACTAAAAATAATATTGTGAGGTGTGAGGTATTCAGAATAGACTGAAAATGAGTGGAAATTATGGTTTTTGAGGTTAATAATAATATGGGATCAAAATGACCCCCAAATTCTATGATTTAAGCTGTTTTTTAGGGTTTTTTGAAAAAAACACCCGAATCCAAAACACACCCGAATCCGACAAAAAAAATTCGGTGAGGTTTTGCCAAAATGCGGTCGAACCCAAAACACGGCCGCGGAACCGAACCCAAAACCAAAACACAAAACCCGAAAAATTTCAGGCGCTCATCTCTACTTCCAACCCTTGGCGCCTCTTTGCCACTCTCAACTCACTCCTCTGCCCACCTCCACCTCGTCTCCCTTCCTCACTCTCTGCTCTTGACTTTGCCACTTACTTCACATCCAAAATTTACTCCATACGTCAGGACATCACATCACACCAGACCATCAGTAACCAGCCTTCTCTCATCCCTTACCAACCCTCCCCATCCCTCGCACCAACTCTGTCATCTTTCTCCCATGCATCTGGAGAGGAAGACATGGCCCTCATTCGTTCTTGTCCCCTCACCACCTCCCCACTTGACCCTATCCCGTCCCGCCTCCTCTGCTACCTCTCTCCTTCTGCTTGTTCCCATCTTTCCCACCTTCTCAATCTCTCCCTCTCATCAGGCACTGTCCCCTCTGCCTTCAAGCATGCACTCATCTCTCCTATTCTTAAAAAAACCTACCCTTGATCCAAACACTCTCTCCAACTACCGACCCATCTCTCTCCTCCCTTTTGCCTCCAAACTCCTTAAGCGCATTGTCTACAACCACCTTACTTCCTTTCTTTCCTCACACTCACTGCTTGACCCTTTCCAGTCTGGCTTCCGTCCTCTCCACTCCACTGAAACTGCCCTTACAAAAGTATGCAATGACCTCCATGCTGCTAAATCTAAGGGACACTACTCTCTACTTATTCTACTTGATCTCTCTGCTGCTTTTGACACTGTGGACCATCCTCTCCTACTGCAAATCCTTCACTCCATTGGTCTGCGTGACACTGCCCTCTCTTGGTTGTCTTCCTACCTTTCTGACCGTTCATTCTCTGTCTCCTCTCATGACTCCACCTCCTTCTCACTTCCACTAACAGTAGGGGTACCCCAAGGTTCTGTCCTTGGTCCTCTTTCCTTCTCTCTCTATACGTCCTCACTAGGTAAGCTCATTAGTTCTTTTGGTTTCCAATATCATCTCTATGCTGATGACACTCAAATCTGTCTTTCCTCTCCAGACCTCTCCCCTGCTCTCCTCACTCGTATCTCCAGCTGTCTCTCTGCTACCTCTTCCTGGATGTCCCAGCAATTTCTTAAACTTAACATGTCTAAGACCGAGCTGATCATCTTCCCTCCCTCCCGTATAACCTCACCTCCTACAATCTCATTATCTATTGATGGCACTACTATCTCCTCTACCCCCCAAGTGCGCTGTCTTGGAGTAATCCTTGACTCCTCCCTCTCCTTCAAACCACACATTCAGCACCTCTCACAAACCTGCCATTTTCATCTAAAAAATATTTCCAGGATCAGACCCTTTCTGACCCAGGATGCTACTTAGACTCTTATCCACTCACTGGTCATCTCCAGACTGGACTACTGTAATCTCCTCCTGACTGGCATTCCTGACAAATACCTATCTCCACTCCAATCTATCCTCAATGCTGCTGCCCGGCTCATACCAAACGCACTATGTCCACCTCTCCTCTCTTACTAGACCTTCACTGGCTCCCCTTCCCTTTCAGAATCCATTTCAAGCTTCTCACACTTGCTTACAAAGTCCTCACCCACTCCTCTCCCATCTACATCTCTGACCTTATCTCGCTTTACACTCCCACCCGTCCTCTTCGCTCTGCTAATGCACGCCGACTCTCCTGCCTGCGGATTACTTCCTCCCACTCCTACCTCCAAGATTTTTCACGTGCTGCACCACTTCTCTGGAATTCCCTACCTCTCCCCCTCAGACTCTCCACCTCTCTACAAAACTTCAAACGGGCTCTCAAGACCCACCTCTTCACCAAACCCAGCCAAATCTCATCCTAAACCTCTGTTCCACACTCTCTATGTACCCCATCTGTCTACCCCTCCCCTTTAGAATGTAAGCTATCATGAGCAGGGCCCTCTTCCCTCATGTGCTTACCCTTTTCTTACTTGAATAATCTTCAGCTGCACCAAATCCAGCAGTCTTCTGCCACCTGATACTTATTCCAGTGTCATCTGCTGATGTAGCTATGTTTATTTACCCTGTACTTGTCCTATATTGTCGTCAACTGTAAGTTGCTGTTTTCCTGTTTGATTATTTGTTTATGTACTCTGTAATTGGGCGCTGCAGAACCCTTGTGGCGCCATATAAATAAAGGATAATAATAATAATAAATCAGCATCATGGAGCGTGATTCAGTGGCAGAGGAGATGGCCAGGCTGAATGCAGAAATGATGGCCATCCTGCATGGAGCAGACAGCTGGCGCAACAAAGATGACAGCAACAAACACCTGCCAGTGCAGAGGAGGAACGACAAGGACCCAGTAGTGAGGAATCCCCATCTACTGGCTCACAAACACAAGAAGAGGCTGGTGTGAGGGCCCTGGCTGAGGAACATGTGGCACAAACTGAGGAAGAATCTGGGCCAACTACCCAAACCCAGCAATCACAGCCACAAAGTGAAGAGGAAGGTGGAGATACTTCTCAGGCTGATGCATCACAGGAAGCAGGCAAAAAGAGAAGACGACAACCCCCATTTACAAAGAGGGAGTTGGGAATTCTGGTCCCCCAGGCCATTGATCAAATCCATTTTGGAGATAAAAACCTGGGTGCTGGGACAAAGGAGCGGATCTGGGTGAAATCACAGACTGTGTGAATGGTGTTGGGCCAATTGTCCTCACACCACAGGAAGTAAGAAGACGGTAAGTACCTACTTAGCCCCAATGTCAAACACTATAGTATGCATTAACTTAGCTTTAAGCAGCATTTGCAAAGTCATGTTGCCTCTAGCAACCAATACTATGACATGTGCTCCAAAAGTATGCATCACATTTACTTACGTTTAATTTCTTCTCCTTTCAACCAAACCCCAAAACATAGGTAGTTGGGCTGACTTCAAGTCCCGCCTGAAGCAGAAACAGGCTGCGAACTGGAACGCTTCGATTGCAACAGGTGGAGGTCCACTCCCTGAGACTGTGGAGTTTACAGACCTGGAGGAGCTTGCGATGGTCTGTGTGTCCTATGAGGAGGTGGCAGGTGTGTCCGAAATAGACACCGACACACCTGCCCTGGAAGGGTCACATGCCTTGGCAGGTAAGTTTCGAAAGGTATATTGTCAAGTGTTTACTGTATAAGTTTGAAAAAAAATTGTAATTTTAATATATTAAAAAAACTCTTCTTTTTTACAAAACACAGCACAGGAGGGGCAACTCAGTGCGCCTTCCTCCCAAAGCACTCTCCCGGCAATTCTGAATGAGATAGCTAGTCATGGAGTTAGAAACACCGAATTCCATGACCAGATGATCCGGGAGGTACGTGAGATGTCCGTTCGGCTCACTGACCTGACCACCTGTGTTCGACAAGTCATGTGCAACATCAACTCCTCGGTCCAACAACTCAACAACATAATAGGACATGGCATATAGACCATCGCTGGCCTCCTTGGCCACAGTCTCAGGGAGGCTCCAACACCTGGCCCATCTCCTACCCCTGCCCAGGACCAAAATCACACTGGGCAGGGCCCTCGAAGGTCAGTGCGCAGACATACCACTGACCAACATCCCCTTCAGGCGGGGTAGAAAAAGAAGAAAAAATAAATTCTCTCCAGATGCGGCAACATTTCCCAGCACCCATGTTGTTTATGTGGTAAAATGGGTTGTGGGACTAGAATGAAAAACTCACTCCTGCTGAATGTGGTTTGTGATCTGCTCTTTTTGATACCAGCTTGTGATGCATTAGCCTGTGAACTTGTCCCACCTTCCTCTTCAGATTGTGGTCTGGCTAGTTGGGTTTGGGTATTGTGTCCAGATTCTTCCTCAATTTGGCCCACATCTTCCTCAGCCAGGGTAATGAGACCAGTCTCTTGTTGTGTTTGATGGCCAGTAGATGGGGTTGCTTCACTACTAGGTACTGTCATGCTATTTTGGACACAGGCAGGTGTTTGTTGCTGTGCCATGTTCTGTTATGTTTGTAAAAATACTTTATCTTCGTTACTCAACATTGTCTAATATTGTTTTGCCTAGTAAAAATACTTTTAACCCATACACTTTGGTCTGAAATTGTGTTTATATTATTGTGTGTGTGTGTGAAAAGATTTACATTGTAGCTAAATATACATATTTTTTTTCCTGCTGTGCCAATTCCCTAAAAACATGGGATGTTGTATACTGAAAAAAAAAAAATCTACTTCACATGTATGTTGCTCCTTAGACAATATAAGGGCAGGAATCTGGTTACTATGGGCAACCAGCCATCTTAGATATAACTCACATCTGACCAAATTAATCCATAGGAAGGTATTACCTAAAGCAGGAGTTACTAACATGATAGGTTAGGGTGCATTATGTTGGGAATGTTGTTAGATGAACCACACAACAAATGTATGAATCAGGAACACATGGCATGTATGTGGGATCTAAAGGAAATGAATGTTTTTATTTTGTTTAAAAACAACACTAATTGGGGGAGATTCAAATGTTTGAAAAGTTGGTTGGGTGTCTGTTTTTTCCTGTATATTAGATAGGAAAAAACAGACACCCTACTGACTTTTCAAACATTTGAATCTCCCCCAAAGATACACAAACAATACATGTTTGACCTGTGCAATACACATGTATTTGCTATTATTAAACATGTGTGCTGCTTGAGAGATTAACATAATTTGCTAACGTTTAACGTATTAACATTAACAGGGAGTGTAAATGTGCATACCATCTCTGAGAGTGCTAGAGCTACAATGGACTGTTGATGCATTTGCATTGCAAACAGCTGCGTCCTATTGGCAATGATTAGCTAGGTGCGCCCTATCAGGCACCTATGGTGGCCGTTCGCTAGCTGTGCGCAGCCCTAGACTTACTCTTCTGCTGCGAATGCCTAGTGTGTACTACTTTGCTGCAGGGCAAAAACCACACCTACAGTCCTTTGCATATTCCCCCCACAAGAAACCCACCTTCACGCCCCTTTTCGCTAGCCAGCAAAGCTGGCACCGCCTTCAACACGCCTCTTTGTCGTTGCGTGGCTGCGAACACAGAAAGCATGTGTATTTCTGCACATTCGTCATATGGCAGTCTTGGCACATGCGCATTCAGTACTTTGCGCGTGCGCATTTGGCTAAATCCCGCTGCTTGCGATGCGATTCACTGCGAGCAACTCGGAATGACCCCCTGTGTACTAAGCTTTGGAGAAAGATAAAGTGGATCAGCTCAAACTGTCATGTTACAGTCTGGGTTTGAAAAATGACAGTTAAGAGCTGGTTGGTTGGTTGGTACGTTATATCCATCCACTTTCTCTCTCTCTCCAAGGGGTTTATTTACTAATATTCATGTTTGTGCCGATTTGTAGGGAGTTTGATCTCAAATTTTATCGGACGCATTTCATGCAACTTTTTGAAACCATCTACGCTAATTTACTATGCTGTCGAGTTTGTTGTTTTTGTATTTTCAGATGGCAATGTTGTTCGTGTTTTTGTTTTTTTCGGCCGCAAATCACTTGTTCAGTTGGGAATTTGTTTTTTTTCCACGGATTGTGACTATTTTAAACGCAGCAGTGTTTTTTGCAACTACGGCCGCATTTCCACTTTTACTTTTGATTTAAACTTTCGTTCATGATTGGTTGTGTTTCAGATGTAGGAGTGTCTGTGCGCAACCATATAAATACGCCCCAAACCGTCCGCCCCTCGTGGGTTTAGTTAGTGGTGAGGAGAGAGGTTGTGCTGTGTAGTTTGGTGAGTAGATGTGTTTTGGAGTTGTATTTTTGGCGAGTTCTTAGTGTTGTAATGTGTTTGAAAGTAGTCTTGTCATTCTTGTAGTCTTGCTTCTTTTTGGTTTGTATTAATTTTTGTCCTTGTTTTTTTTTTAAGTTTCTTGTCAGTGTTTGTTTGTTTGTGTGTGTTGTGTAGTGGTAGTGGAGGAGTGTGTTTGTCCTTTTTTTCAGTGTTAATTGTTTTCCTAATTATGTCTGATTCAGAGGTGGGTGAAGTGGGGGAGGTGAGTGAGGTGGGGGAGGTGAGTGAGGTGGAGAAGGTGAGTGATAGGGAGGAGGTTAGTGAGGTGGAGGAGGTGGGTGAGGTTGGTGCTGCAGCCTCTAGTGATAGTCAAGCAACTCCGCAGCCACGCACCACTACTAAGACTGGCCGCAATGTCAAGTTTAGTTATGCTGAGAATGTGGCTTTGGTTCGTGAGCTGATGAAATATCAGCGGTACCTATTTGGGCCAGAGTCCGCAAAGGTGACATCACGGAAGAAGACGGTGTTGTGGGCTAAAGTTGTTGCTGCTGTAAATAGTGAGGGGGTGGTCAAGCGGAGGACACGTGCAGCAAATGGGACTATGATATAAAGCGCCGTGTGAAGTACAAAATGGCCAAGGAGGAAAAGTCGGCTCGTCAGCCCTTCATTGCCAGATATCTGGACTACAAGGAGCCCATGTGAAGCTTAATACCTCCTGAGGTTATGTCAGCAACCCATGTCCGTGATTCCGATCGGCCCAGGAAGGATGGTGAGCATGTTTTTTTTTTATAGCATACTGTTTTTTATTGGCTTAACTTTGGTTTTGGTTAATGTGTGTCATGTGGCCTAGCGCGTTACTTGCATCTTCAACTACACGGCAGCAAAACCCTTGGCATTGTTAATGGCTAATCCAAAAACCAATGTAGCACATAACAGTACTGTATGTGAAATGTGTATTAAAATGTATTATTGATTTTGGATTGTTAAATTGTTATTTTAGCCGGCCTTTAATTTGCAAACACCAACCTTGCCCTTCATCACATTTCCCACAAAAAGCATTGTACTCTGTATTTTGAGGCAGTTAGCCATGTGCAAGGTTTCACAAACAGTGGTTCAGATGTTATAGGCTGGAGTAGGCCTAAGTAAATTATACAACAGTGACATGTGCAAGCTAATTGAAGCACCATTTAATCTGTTTCAAAAATAAGACACCATATTTTTGGTCGCTTGGCGGCTGCATTTGTCACCTTCGCCAACACTGCTTTATCAGTGGCTTATGTCTTTGGATGGTTAATAAATCTGTTTAATGTTTTCCTTAGTTTTGTTGCGATGTTGGGCTAGTGTGTGTTTGTTCTGCCACATCACACAGGTTGACACAAATGTACTTTCTTATTATTATTTGCTTTTCTAATCAATATGTGTGTGCTTTGTAGTGTTCTTTTATTTAGTTGGAATGTAGGGCCATGTTTGTGTCCTCTCCATTTTGTCATACGTAGCACTTTCCTGAGTGCACATGCCTATTGGCCAATATTGTTTTGCTAATGGCTATGTGTGTGGGGTCGACATCAGATGTTTTTTATATGTTCCAATGATTAGAAAATTACAAGCACACAAAATAAAAAGTTGGTATTATCTTTATAATCATAATGTTTCAAATGCTTAACAAGTGCATTATACAATTTCATCATTTGGGTATTCAGTCCCACGACATCTGATGATGATGACTCTGCAGCAGCAGGTAAAGTGTCCATTGTAGTACATGTTATGTTTGTAAAGGAATGGACATACAATATTTTTATCTTTAAGAATAGGTCCCTCAACACAAGGCTTTACCAGCAGAAGACGGCCTCCTGAACCCCTCAAAAAGTGGACACATGTGGCATCCAAGAGATCAAGGTCGGATGTCCTGTCCAAACCACAGGAGTCTACACAGCCACAAAGAATTTCAATAGTTTCTTCCAAACCACCACGCCAAATTTTGGACACTCCACCAAGACATCAACCACACTCCCCTCATCTTTTCTATGGCGAGTAGGAATCTAAAATTTTAGAAGAGATTAGTTATCTATAAATTAGCCGTTATTTTACATTCAGAAACTGGAAACACAGCACAACCAACAATACGTACAGAAGAACAGCAACCACAAAATGACCACAAAGTGGAATGTAGATTCCCGCCTCCATTAAAGATATGTATGTCCACTTCAGCCATACAGCAGCAGATTGTCTGGAATATGCTGCAATAGGAACAGATGGAGAAGCTTGACAAAGAGTAAGGGTGTGTACACACGGTGAGATATTTTCTTTCAATTTTGACTATATAGTCAAAATCTCAAGAAAAGTTAGTGCAAATCGCACCTGATAATGTCGATATTATCTTAAACCATAAAGCTATACTTCTAGATACACTTTTACCTGAATACACGCGCTACGCACTTTGTACGCTATTTGCGTACAGAGTCCCGTACGTGGTACGTACTTGGCGTACACACGCCGCGCTGAGTGTACAGAGTACGCACAGCGCGTGCACACACAATTGATAACCTTTAAACCTTATTAGTAATACAATGTAATAATATGGTTACACTTTAAACCTTTATGCAGCAAAGCACTGCAATGATGTTATACCTTAAACCTTAAGTAGCACTGACGGTATAAAGTACCCGCAGTGCGTACACCTTATCAATACTTATAAACCTTATACAGTTAAATACGCTTTAAACCCTAGCAGGGAAATGAGGACACAACACCGATATGTAGTTGAACCACAGGGTTCTAAGGCCACAGTGGATTATTTAAAAAGGTAAAACAGTACAAATTATACACTACAGGCTAACAAGATAAATCTACAACAGAATAATGGCTACAGTCAATGTACATACGTGAGAATGTTCGCAAGCGCTTCCCGGTCCCGGTCCTCCGCTAATCAGGTTGAAAGCGTTAAGAGTCTGTGATAGTGACCTGGCCTGCAGCTCGCTCTTTATTCAGTAGATCAAAACATAATACAATAGACACTGTGTGCTATTCTTCCATTGGTTCGGGGGTGGGACATATCCTGTGCACCGGGGACCATTGGTCAGTTCAAGAAGTGGGCGATGGCTAGGACTTGAGATGTGGTTTCTGTTGTTTACATCTGAGTTCCCGCCCCATGATCAGTTAAACCCATCACATTAATCATAAATCTGGTATTATTAATAACTTAATGAGGTAATATTTAATAATGTTCTTATTCCCACCAGATTAATGTTTACGTGTCTCTGAACAATATGATCCCACACATGATATGATTATCTATTTCAATCTTCAAGATATGCATATATCCACATATTCATATATATATATATATATATATATATATATATATATATATATATATATATACACACATACTCCTGCTATTACAATTTGTTAGGAATTATATATTTATTCATTATATATATATATATATATATATATATATATATATATATGAACACCTACATTTCCATGGGTTTTAGACTAGGAATGTTAAATTTCTATCTGTCTGGTCTTGTGTTGTGGTTAGCTATTGTTTCTGATTTTCTAAACAGAATCGGTTCCTGGGTATTGTCACTTCGTTTGTTTTTGCTTTCAGGTGAGACAATGACAATTCAGTACTCATTGTTTTTAAATAGAAACTTGGCTATTTTAGTAAACAAAGGTGTTTGCCTTCTTCATAGAATTTCAAAGCTTAGTGTAAATAAGGCCATTGTATTTTAGTCTCTGGGAGTTTTAATTTATGTGTGACTGACCTTCCTGCTATTTAGAAGGGCCAAGCAGACAGTGTGGGATTTTTACAATATATATATTAAATCTATGATATCTTTGTGGCTTTTCCATGAGAGTACAAATTCCACTGTAATTACTCGTACCACGCTCTAATGCGCAGGACCGTGGATACGGCCATACGCAATTTGCGAATATGTGCATGCATGGCGGAACAAGTGCATGCGCAGCGGGCATGTGTGTGTGTGGTTTGTACGTGATGTGTGTACTGGAATATTTTTTGACTTTGACAGTCTACCCTTTGGCAGTCAACAATAACTGCCACTATCTAATCACTAAACAGAAAAATATCAATACAATATTTACAGAAGTTTGGGTAATCGGGAGAGAGGGGTAGGTAGGAAATGTATGACCTAGTGGGATAGTAAAAAGCATGTATGTATGAATCCGTGTCTGAGGGGCATGTATCATTGTGCCGTATATGTTCTAAATAAGCTTCGAGGTATTGCGAAGTATACATTAAATCCTTCTTATCCCGTATTAAGGGTCTGTAAGTGTTCCAACAAACACTACCGAGCTCTTTTTGGCTTCTTGTTCCAACAAATGGGGTGCACATTTAGTTGATGATACATGGAGGGGGAACACATGTGAATGCTAATATATGGATATCACCTATCGACTATGTGTGTCACTACCTGAAGGTTGTAGAGATGAAGATAAGGAACATATCAAAAATACATTCACATAACATTTGCGTAATCATTCTTGGGTGTTGATTGAAGTCTTCTCCGGATGGATGTATTTTTGCTGAGGGAAAACAAAGGAAAAACGGGTGAAAGAAACGGGCCGTGGAATCACATCTTATCACAACATGGTCTCTATTGATGGGTCATAAATTAAATCTGCTGCTGTAGCAATGCCCCTGCTCCTTAAACTCATCACTTTTGTACTGCGCTTGCGCCGCATTAAAATTCGAACACATCTAAATATCAAGCCAATAATTATGACGACTGCCAGGATACAAAGGAGAAACTTTCCTACACTCATAATAACATTTTGAGCCCATTCTCCTAAACCTGAGAACCAATTGCGTGGGTTCAACCATGAGACCCAGACGGTCAGTTCATTACTCACAGCAGTCAGGGTAAGGTTGTGTCTCCGTCGGAACTCTCACTTCAACTGCAAGATATCGTCCATCTTTTGATCAATGATCTCAGTTGGGTCGTCAGTGCTGTTTGTAATATACGTGCAGCACTTCACACCATATTGAGTTGCCAATGTGACACAGTACCCTCCCGTCACAGCTGTGATATAATTGAGGACCATCCTGTGCTGGATCAGTTCCGTTTTGTAAGCTTGCAACTCCCTTCCCGTATACCTGAAGGTGTCGTCATACATCTCAGTGATATTATCTATCAGGTTCGCTAGCGCATGGATGTACCTATAATTTATAATTCCTCTGGCAGTATGGGTGATATCTAATGCGAGAAGGAATTGAATCCCAGTGGATTCGTGTATCAAATCAGAGGCTACGTGCTCTGTCCTATCTATGAGGTGTCTCTTAACGATGTGTTCATAGTGAGTATGAGTATAAGAAGCTTGAGCACTGCGGTGAACGTCTTTCATCTTATCATGGGTTATGGTCATAACCTCTGGCAACACTCTTCCAATGTAACACAATCCCTCTGAGTTTGGGGCAAGCCACTTATACGCCTTCCTCCCACATATGAAATAAGCATCATCAGGGAGAACATATGGGACAGAATATGACATTTCCATGTTGCAAACTTTCCAAGTGAAAAACCCAATCCCTAGTTCTCTCATCTGTTCAGTACAAGTATCAGGCTGTATGATATGCGCATAGTACCCTGGTGATACTTCTCCAACCCGCATGGTCTTACTTCCTTGAGTATACCTATACCGAAAATACCTTCCACTGTTGGCTATTTGGCGTATAAGTTCAGAGTCTACGGGTATCCTATCAGCTCTGTGTGAAAATGCCATGGTTTGGTTATTCCATGTCACCTCCCAATTTCCCGGCTTTCGGGAATTGGAAATGTTGAAACATACTAAGGATCTATCTACATGGTACTGGTGGAGCTTCAGACTAGGGGGCCTAGAAATATTAAATTTCTTGTCCACCGGTCTCCCACCCCGTAATTCGAGTACCTCATCTATCGTTAACGGGTACGGTACTAATCCTGACTTGCTCTGACCTTGAGGTACTTGTGAGCACACCCAGCATTCTGTCAGGTTTAAGACCTTACCCACTAGTGAGTGGTAATCACTCAATGGATGACGGTCCATGTTGATATTAAGGCTGGACTGACATCTCTGGATGCACCCATCCTCAACTATGTTTTCACAATTCCTACAAATGCAATTTTCCTCAGCCAATAACCCTTCACAGTGCCTCCTAGTTTCCTGACTACCAGATCGTTTTCTGATACTCGCCTTTGCTCGATGGATGTGTTGCTCTTGGAATTCTACAAATCCGTCCTTGCCATCAGAACCCATTCCAGATCCTTCTCGACCTCTCTGGTACTCTCACTGAAACAGACTGCTCTGGTCAACAACAGGGTTAACAGGAAAACCCAGAACGCAGTCTCTTGGGGTAAGTCCATCTTGTTAAGGGAAGAGAAAAGGGAACAAGAAGGGGGAGGAAAGGAGGGTAATGGGAGATGGAGAAAATAATAAAGAGGAAAAAGAAAAACTGGTGTGACAACCGCCTCTGGTCTTGTTGTTCTCCGTGCTCAGGTGCCATGACAATAGTCCTGCCTCTCAACCTTCCCGGAACAGACACTCCAGTGATACGATGTTCTCTCCGAGTCAGCGACCTTTCTATAGGGAACATGAATCTTGCATTACAATGTGTTTAACTGTTGTGTATTATCAGTTGTGTGAAGTAAACCATCTGTGGAAAGTGAAAAAGAGAGAGAGAAAATAATAAAAAGAAAATTTGTCAGATTTGCGTTCACCATCAGGCTGTCACACCATCATGTCTATCGGTATCTATGCACAGTCTCCCTTCACCAGTATTTCCACTCTCCACCCTTTGTGCATGGCCAGGCACAGTGATGCTGGTGAGATATACTGGGTTTGGGCAGACCTCTGAAAAGACCGAGTAGACATGTGACGTTTGAGCTGTAAATCTGTCGGTGAACGTCAGAGATGAAGAGGAAACTTTGAAGACAAATCACAGAGTTTAGTAACAAAGAAGATTTTACAAAATTTGACATCTGGATTGGGCACTACGGGGAATGATTCCCTAATCAGGCTGTTCCCTTAAAAAAAAATTCTATGTGTGTTATATCTCTACTGGGACTATCCCAGCCATCAATCCAGTGTCTTGTCCATTCTAAGTTCATAGGGAACCCGGTATCTTTGAGATAATTTCCTCTACCTGTGATGGACATGCTTCTAAAACAGTGAAATGCAATATTAGTCTTCGTGGGTATTTTAACATATTTTGTGCTTCCTGGGTGGGAGCACTCTATATGTATACCATCTCTAACAAAACTCCTGTTAAATTACTTAGAGGTCACTTCTGCTAGAGGGAGAGAAGCAGAAGTTTAGAAGCCTCCTCCTAATCTCCGTAAATTCTGTCAAAAGGGTAAAGTTGCATTTATTCTGTTCTTCCCATTAACCGAATCTGTGTTTTTCTATACTGCTCGTGATTCCTTACTATATGTCCCTTGATCCCGTCTATGTGTTTACTAACGTGGCTTATTTATTCTGTCTAGGGGTCTATATTGGCTATGTGCTCTACTACTCCTACAATTTCTAGCAAAATGTCCTTTATTTTTACAAATGTAACATATTATCGGTCTTTTGTTACTACTAGGGTTTTGGGGTTTGGGCTGATGAGACTTTGGTGTAAGAGCCTGCATACTTTCAATCCTCAGCCTCTCCTCTCGCAGTTTTCTACGCCAAGCAATATTCCTATGTGTTATGCACACCAGTGCCTGCAGGAATGTACTGGTGTCTGAACTGTTATGCACACCAGTGCCTGCAGGAATGTACTGGTGTCTGAACGGATAGGGATGCAAAATAAACACAAAGTGAACAGAGAAGCCCAGAGGCTAAGAAACTGGGTGTCTCCCTAGTATTAGTAATGCTCAGATGGAAAAAGCAAGATGTTGTGTTTTAATACGTAGAGAACCCGAAATGCTGTTGCTAAGGGCAACAGCAAAACCCTAAAGGGTTACCAACGGGTGTGGCAGTAAACTCCTTGGTCAGAGATAGAATGATAGACACAAGGAGAGTCTCCACAATCCTAGTCCTCACTTGCAGTGCACAGGTTCAGCTTACTGCCACTAAGCTGACACCTGAACACCTTGCACAGTGAGAATGGATTCAGGCAGGCAAGTCTGAGAATACAGCCGCAAACTTGCTAAGTTCACAGAGTAGCAAAAGAACCCCAGCAAGTTAAACGACTGACTCCAGTCTTACTGCTAGGTCTGGATTGGCAGAGTGTAGTACCAAATCCCCAGGCCTATTTGCAGTAAGCAACAACAAATACAAAGCTACACAGTACTGGCTAACTTTCAGGAACTGACTAACCAACAAAGATTCAGCAGCATCTGCTTAACCTGAGAAGAGGCCTTATATAGCAGGTGCTGTCCACGCCCCACTCAGACCTCACAGACTGTGAGCACAAAAACCAGCACCGGATCCCCTGCCGTGCACAGAGCCTGCAACCACTGCACAGCAAAAGACCCGAACCGGAGTATCAGCTGCGCTCAGGTTACTCCACTAGCACTTGTCTCCCGGTTGCCATGACGACGTGGCAGCACAGGGCAGGAGACCCTAACAGTACCCCCCCTCTGACGAGGGGTCAAAGAACCCCTACCACCAGGTTTATCGGGGAACTGCGAGAAGAAAGAGCGTATCAGTCTGGGGGCATGAAGATCACAACTGCGCACCCACGACCACTCCTCCGGGCCATAACCCTTCCAGTGCACCAAAAATGACAGCCGACCCCGAACCATCTTGGAGTCAAGAATCCTTTCAACAACAAACTCCCTCTGGCCACGTATCAGAACAGGGGAAGGTCTTCCACTGGAAGAAGGATTACTAATCGCCCGTTTTAAAAGGGAACAATGAAATGTTTTATTGATACCCAAAGAACGGGGCAGATCTAACTGAAATGCCACCGGATTGATAACCCTGGTGATCTTGTAAGGGCCGATGAACCGGGGGCCTAACTTATGAGATGGCTGTCTCAACTTCAAATTCTTGGTAGACAACCAGACGAAGTCTCCTAATTTGAAGCTGCAGGGTCTTTTCCGCTTATCAAAAACCCTTTTGGTCACTAATGACACAGACACAAGGGCTTTCTTCACTTTCCTCCAAATACCTCTAAGGACCGAAACCACAGAGGAACCACCAGGCGTGGAGTCCAGGGGGTCAAAAGAATTGGCCTTAGGATGATGCCCATACACACAAAGGAAGGGAGAGATCCCTGTAGCAGAGTGAGCCGCGTTGTTATAGGCAAACTCCGCCATGGACAGATGAGCAACCCAGTCAGTCTGACACTTGGAGACATAACACCTGAGGAACTGCTCCAAGGACTGGTTCACCCTTTCAGTCTGCCCATTAGACTGCGGATGGTAGCCTGACGACAAGCTCACAGAAATCTGGAGATCGGAACAAAATGCCCTCCAGAATTTGGCCACAAACTGGGATCCGCGGTCAGAGACCACATCAAGTGGCAACCCGTGGAGACGCACAACATGCAGCATAAATAATTCAGACAGGCGTCTGGCCGATGGCAGCCCAACCAGTGGAACGAAGTGCGCCATCTTCGAAAACATGTCAACGACAACCCAGATGGCTGTCATCCCCGAGGATTTGGGCAAGTCCACCACAAAATCCATTGAAATGTGGGTCCATGGCTTAGATGGGATAGAGAGTGGATGTAATGGGCCAACAGGAACCCCTCTAGGAGTCTTATTTCGGGCACAGATGTCACATGCCCGAACCCACTGATCCACATCCTTAGCCACCGAGGGCCACCACACCGCCCTAGATAGCAACTCCCGAGTTCTGGCAATACCCGGGTGACCTGCCGACTTCTTGGCATGGAATTCCAGGAACACTCGCTGTCTTAACCTAGGAGGCACAAACAAAAGACCTACCGGAAGGTCTGGAGGAGCCTGCTCCTGTGCTCTAAGGACTAATGATAAGAGGTCCTGGGTAATGCCCACTTTAATACATGATGGGGACACAATGGGCAATGGCTCCTCGGTGGTCTCCTGGATTGGAGCAAAACTCCGCGAGAGTGCATCAGCCTTGATGTTTTTTGACCCAGGGCGATAGGTTATCAAAAAATTAAAGCGAGCAAAAAACAAAGCCCATCGTGCCTGCCTGGCATTGAGACGCTTCGCTGACTCTAAATATGCCAGATTCTTATGGTCGGTGAGAATTGAGACCACAAACTTAGCCCCCTCAAGCCAGTGTCTCCACTCCTCGAGTGCATCCTTAATAGCCAACAATTCCCGGTTACCCACGTCATAATTCATCTCGGCAGGCGAAAATTTACGGGAAAAGTAACTACAGGGATGAAGGCGATTATCAGACACTCCCATCTGAGAGATCACTGCCCCAATACCCATCTCAGAGGCATCCACCTCCACCACAAAAGGACGCTCTGGATCTGGGTGTCGCAGCACCTTGGCCGATACAAATGCCCTTTTGAGACGGGCAAAAGCCTCTTTAGCCTCACAAGACCAGTGAGCAACATCCGCCCCTTTCTTAGTGAGTGCCACCAAGGGCGCCACTATAGATGAAAATCCAGCGATAAATCGTCTATAAAAATTCGCAAAGCCCAGGAAACGCTGAAGCGCCTTCAAACTAGTGGGCTGCACCCAATCCAGGACTGCCTGTACCTTGGAACCCTCCATTTGGAAACCTTCTGGGGAGATAATATATCCTAGAAATGCAATTTGCTGAACTTCAAATTCGCACTTCTCCAGCTTTGCCCCAAGCCGGTGGTCTCTGAGTTTCTGGAGGACTAAGCGTACATGCTTCCGATGTTCCTCCAGGGAATGGGAGAAGATTAGGATGTCATCTAAGTATACAACTAAGAATCTATCCAAATATTCCCTGAGTACATCATTCATGAAATCCTGGAAGACTGCCGGGGCATTACAGAGCCCAAAAGGCATCACCAAATATTCATAATGCCCTGAGTGGGTATTAAAGGCAGTCTTCCATTCATCCCCCTCTCTTATTCGGATTAGATTGTACGCACCGCGTAGGTCAATCTTAGAAAAAATGGTGGCAGTACGAAGCTGGTCAAACAAGACCGAAATGAGAGGCAGTGGGTATGAGTTTTTAATCGTGATACGGTTCAATTCCCTGAAGTCGATGCAGGGTCGCAACGAACCGTCCTTTTTACCCACGAAGAAGAACCCCGACCCAACTGGAGACTGTGAAGGTCTGATAAATCCCTTAGCCAAGTTCTCCTGAATGTACTCTGCCATAGCCTGAGTCTCAAGACGTGACAGGGAGTACAACCTGCTCTTGGGAAGCTTAGCATTTGGCAACAAATCAATGGCACAGTCATAGGGGCGATGGGGAGGTAGTACCTCTGCAACTTTTTTGGAGAACACGTCCGCAAAATCTGCATAACACCCTGGCAATCCTGGCAAACTTAGCTGCGAGAGCCTGACTGGAAGGCTCAAGCAACTCCTGAAACAATCAGTACCCCAACTAAGAATCTCCCCAGAGACCCAGTCAAATTGAGGATTGTGGGCCCTTAACCAGGGTAACCCCAACACCAATGGGGCAAAAGTACAGACAGTCACATAAAAGGACAATTTTTCAGAGTGTGTGGCTCCAATAAACAAAGAAATCTGGCTAGTGCAAGAGGTAATTTTACCTTGGGATAATGGTTCCCCGTTTAACCCACAAATCTCAATTTCCGATGCCAAGGGTACTAAGGGAACAGAGTGTTTCAGGGCGAATTGACGGTCCATAAAAACCCCGTCGGCCCCACTGTCCACAAAGGCCTCAGTCTTGACAGTTTGACCGAGGATCTTCAAGGTCACCAGAATGATAAAAGTCTTCTTGGGAAATTCTGACTTCTGGCCTGACAGGATATTTCCCATCACCCTCAGGCCCTGAAGTTTTCCGGCTTTTCTGGGCATGATACTACCACATGACCTTTATTCCCACAATACAAACACAACCCCTGCTGTCTCCTCCGCGTCTTCTCACGCGAGGAGAGGCGGGTAGCCCCAATCTGCATAGGCTCCTCGGAAAATTCCTCAGAGTCTGAGGTTCCCTTAGGAAAGAAGGAAACCTCGGTCTCCCTTTCAAGCCTACGCTCTCTCAGCCGTCTATCCACCCGGATGGATAACTGCATGAGCTGATCCAAGCTATCAGGCAAGGGATATTGTACCAGTTGGTCTTTTATCTGGTTAGAAAGACCTCTTCGGTACTGGTGTCTCAGGGCTGGGTCATTCCACTGGGTATCATGGGCCAACCTCCGAAACTCCGTACAGTAAACCTCAACTGGCCTTCGCCCCTGCTTAAGGATCGAAATCTGAGCCTCGGCTGAGGCAGTCTTGTCAGGGTCATCATACAACATGCCCAGTGCCGTAAAAAAAGCATCAACACTTTTAAGCGACGGACAGTCAGACTGCAACCCATATGCCCAGACCTGTGGGTCTCCTTGTAGCAAGGAAATCACTATGCCCACCCGCTGAATCTCTGACCCAGAAGACTGAGGCCTAAGCCGGAAGTATAGCTTGCAGCTCTCCTTGAAACAAAAGAACTGCGAGCGATCTCCAGAAAAACGATCCGGGAGATTTACTTTCGGCTCCTTAACCCCTAGAGGTGCTGCTGCTGCGGGAGCTCCACCAGCGGCCTGGGAGGTGTGCATTTTAATGGACAAATCATTAAATTGTCGAGTCAGGACCTGCACCTGATCGACCACCTGTTGCAACGTATTTTGAGGGGTATGCTCCATATTCCCACAAAATTTCAACAGGAGTATTAGGCTGCTGAATATGTTATGCACACCAGTGCCTGCAGGAATGTACTGGTGTCTGAACTGTCATGCACACCAGTGCCTGCAGGAATGTACTGGTGTCTGAACGGATAGGGATGCAAAATAAACACAAAGTGAACAGAGAAGCCCAGAGGCTAAGAAACTGGGTGTCTCCCTAGTATTAGTAATGCTCAGATGGAAAAAGCAAGATGTTGTGTTTTAATACGTAGAGAACCCGAAATGCTGTTGCTAAGGGCAACAGCAAAACCCTAAAGGGTTACCAACGGGTGTGGCAGTAAACTCCTTGGTCAGAGATAGAATGATAGACACAAGGAGAGTCTCCACAATCCTAGTCCTCACTTGCAGTGCACAGGTTCAGCTTACTGCCACTAAGCTGACACCTGAACACCTTGCACAGTGAGAATGGATTCAGGCAGGCAATTCTGAGAATACAGCCGCAAACTTGCTAAGTTCACAGAGTAGCAAAAGAACCCCAGCAAGTTAAACGACTGACTCCAGTCTTACTGCTAGGTCTGGATTGGCAGAGTGTAGTACCAAATCCCCAGGCCTATTTGCAGTAAGCAACAACAAATACAAAGCTACACAGTACTGGCTAACTTTCAGGAACTGACTAACCAACAAAGATTCAGCAGCATCTGCTTAACCTGAGAAGAGGCCTTATATAGCAGGTGCTGTCCACGCCCCACTCAGACCTCACAGACTGTGAGCACAAAAACCAGCACCGGATCCCCTGCCGTGCACAGAGCCTGCAACCACTGCACAGCAAAAGACCCGAACCGGAGTATCAGCTGCGCTCAGGTTACTCCACTAGCACTTGTCTCCCGGTTGCCATGACGACATGGCAGCACAGGGCAGGAGACCCTAACACTATGATGTTCAATTGCGCACTCTCTAAGGCAAGCTACTGTGACCCCTCTCCAACCAGGCAAAGATGTTTGTACTTTGTCCCTCACTGTCTGATCGAGTCCGTCCATTAGCACAGACACAGCTACCTTTCTGTAATTTTCATCGTTCCCTGCATCTAATACCCCCATGTATCTGACAATTTCCTCCAGTGCTCGGTGGAAATAATCAGATGTCATTTCATTTTTCCTCTGTTTTAGGGAGAAAATTCTTCTCCACTCAGTGGGGAAACAAAACTCTATTTGCCTATTAATTCGTTCTATATTTTCCTGATTGTTTCTGTCAGTCATAAGAATATCTGACTCTAATCTACAATCAGTGATGAATTTTTGGGTGTTAATATTAGGGGGTAGGCATGCTTTCAAAAATGTCCGCCAATGTTGGTTTGTTGATTCATACACATTACCCAGATCTCTGATAAATTTCTGACATCTGGCTAAATGCTTCCGAGGGTCGGGGAATTCTGAAATGATTGATCGCAGCTCATCTCTGGGCCACGGGCAATACTTTGCATTATTCCAGGTGAGGACTACTTCCTATCGGTTCCCCCATTGGGAGTTACTATTTCCAAGACAGGGTGTAATCCTACCATTCCGTTCCTAATCTGTTTACTGTGTGGTGTTGTTGTTTCTGTGCAATGAACTGTCTCATACTTACCGGTAGCTGTGACCTCACCAGTTATTTCATTGGGGAATACTGTTACTACACTACCTGGTTGGACAGGTTCCACCTGAGTTTCCTGCAAGGTGACTGCTTGGAGGAGAGCTGCGATTTGGCTGAATCCTTCATCTCCCTGTGACCTAAAACTTTGGAGAGACTTCAAAACAGGATACATTTTGCAAAAGTTAGGGTTAATACATTGCTCTTTCATATTACTATCATTTACGGATGTATCATTGACTGTAGCCTTCTGTTCCCCTTCGACCTGTGTCGACAATGGTGTGTTTGTGTTCTCATTCCCGCTAGGTTTGAAACCGATTGCATATGTTAATTTCTCTTGCATATCGCCCTCTTGCTGCCATAAATTTAAACAGTTTGTGTGTCTGACCCTTTGCTTTTGGGATTTTATCAGACATATCCTAACCCTTAAATTCTGCACTACCTCTGGTTCAAAACTACCTATCCCAGGAAATGATGCTTTATCCCTCACAGTCATTCGTGTCCATTCATCACAAAAGGTCTCAGTGTGGGGACCATACTTCCCCCTCATTACTAACCGAGCTGACCCCCTGGGTCTCAATTCTGCTGTCTGAACCCTGACTGAGGAACGTCCCTGTGTTGTGCACCTGGCTCCCATTGTGGACCTTTTTAACACGGGAAAACTTCCTAAAATGCACCAAACACAGTAGTCTACCGGTAGAAGTCCTCAAAGTTCTTCCACTAACTTCTTCTGCTCCGAGTATCACGGATCCGCCTTTTTTTTTTAGCAGACACATGTAGCCATTGCAGGCCCTACTTCGGCCTATATCCCCTGGGCCTTTAGGTACCCAGTGAATATCTGCCTCTGGAGGGACCAGCGAAAACTCCCTAAACCTTTACTTTACACAAATCACACTTGCATGTGCTTTACACAACGCGTATGATGACGAGATTTACACACAAATATGCAAAACTTCGTATCACGTTGCGCCACGTATTGCCCACACAACCGTGCAGTCCAATCGTACCGCTCATAGACACTTGTTATCTATAAGTGGTAGGATCACTGGAGTCTTCACACTGTGCTCCAAAACAGCCGGAGTGTAATACCACGAAAACTTTATCACACTCCGTTGCACGTATTCACCTAGACCGTGCTCACCACGTATTCACCTAGACCGTGTTCACCAAGTTTCACCAAGTTCACCGAGTTCACCAAGTTCACCAAGCGGGGTTCAATACATTCACACCTTATTCAGCCCACACTAACACTCTATAGTTTTCTGATCAGAAAAATATATTTTCCTGTTAACTGATAGCTTTCCCCAGAGGTAATACAGTAGAGAAGGTTTTATTTAAACTAAATCTTGGACACTGAACAATTTGTGCTGTTGGCTGCCTGTAAAGGTGTTTTTTTCCACTGCTAGGAAAAAGCAGTTACACAGGTTAATTTGCATTTCAATGGCTATCTTATAGCAAGCAGAGTTAACTGAATCTTAGAGAGAAAAAAACTTTTTTTTTATATCTGTGTGTACTTCTTACATCAAGTATTCATCTTACTATTAACTTTAATTAAGCCCCATCTGAAACTATTTGTAATTGACTATGGCATGGGTTAAATAAATGCATTGGTAACTCATAAATGGTGATTTCTTTTTGACCAAGGAGGGCTGATTATTCCGGGCAGTGAAAATCAGCCATTTAGAAAAATGACCTTCCCAACATGGCCGCTGCTCCTCCCCCTTCCACATCCATGAGGGTTACACAAAATGGTGGACAAGCCATGCGGCTTCCTTTGTCACAAAGAAATCACACACCATGCAAGCCCCTGAAGTTATTTTAGGCCTGAGTTAAAAAAAACACTATATCAAGGCTTTTGCAGCAACTTTTAAATGTACTTTTACCCTACTTAACAGATAAGCAATCCAATCTGAATCAAACACAATATGACTCATTTGAACCTTGTTTTGCAACAATATGATCAGATATGTAGAGTACAGGTGTATGCTTGTATTGTGTGCGCATTTGGCGCCAAACAGAAATTCCCAGACTTTTTAAATAGCTTTGCTTATTCACTTTACGGGTCCCACCAGCATCCCTACAAACCATGCAGAGCAGACGCCATCTAATCAGCATACAAATAGGGTTTCCAGTGTATCCTGCGACCAGGAAAGGGTTCACGCAGGGTACCTGTCCGCCCTTTTGCTGATAGATAAAGTCTGTTGTAACCTGCTAGGCTGCGGGTATGAGGAAATCCCGGACGAACCCCCAATTGATAATGTCGATATAATCTTAAACCATTAAGCTATACCTCTAGATACACTTTTACCTGAATACACGCGCTACGCACTTTGTACGCTATTTATGTACAGAGTCCCGTACGTGGTACGTACTTGGCGTACACATGTCACGCTGAGTGTACAGAGTACGCACAGCGCGCGCACACACAATTGATAACCTTTAAACCTTATTAGTAATACAATGTAATAATATGGTTACACTTTAAACCTTTATGCAGCAAAGCACTGTAATGATGTTATACCTTAAACCTTAAGTAGCGCTGACGGTATAAAGTACCCGCAGTGCGTACACCTTATCAATACTTATAAACCTTATACAGTTAAATACGCTTTAAACCCTAGCAGGGAAATGAGGACACAACACCGATATGTAGTTGAACCACAGGGTTCTAAGGCCACAGTGGATTATTTAAAAAGGTAAAACAGTACAAATTATACACTACAGGCTAACAAGATAAATCTACAACAGAATAATGGCTACAGTCAATGTACATACGTGAGAATGTTCGCAAGCGCTTCCCGGTCCCGGTCCTCCGCTAATCAGGTTGAAAGCGTTAAGAGTCTGTTCCATGGGTTTTAGACTAGGAATGTTAAATTTCTATCTGTCTGGTCTTGTGTTGTGGTTAGCTATTGTTTCTGATTTTCTAAACAGAATCGGTTCCTGGGTATTGTCACTTCGTTTGTTTTTGCTTTCAGGTGAAACAATGACAATTCAGTACTCATTGTTTTTAAATAGAAACTTGGCTATTTTAGTAAACAAAGGTGTTTGCCTTCTTCATAGAATTTCAAAGCTTAGTGTAAATAAGGCCATTGTATTTAAGTCTCTGGGAGTTTTAATTTATGTGTGACTGACCTTCCTGCTATTTAGAAGGGCCAAGCAGACAGTGTGGGATTTTTACAATATATATATTAAATCTATGATATCTTTGTGTTTTTTCCATGAGAGTACAAATTCCACTGTAATTACTCGTACCACGCTCTAATACGCAGGACCGTGGGTGCGGCCATACGCAATTTGTGAATATGTGCATGCATGGCGGAACAAGTGCATGCGCAGCGGGCATGTGTGTGTGTGTGGTTTGTACGTGATGTGTGTACTGGAATATTTTTTGACTTTGACACACCTTGCGATCCCGATTCGATCCCGATGCGTGGTCCCGCCAGGTCGGCATTGCAAGAAAAGAAAGACTGTGCAGGCAAGTCAATCCTTGATAGATCGGTGTACTAGCTAGTTCATCTCACATGTCAATGACATCTCACATAAGCCAAAATCTCACATAAGCCAAAATCGTAATCACACATAGTCCATATCTCAAGAAAAGTTAGTCAAAATCTGTGCTATCTGGGCTCCAGGGAGTTCAAGGGAAATCGCAAGTGAAAATCAGGCATAGCAAGGATCTCACCGTGGGGGTAATTCCAAGTTGATCGCAGCAGGAAATTTTTTAGCAGTTGGGCAAAACCATGGGGGTCATTCCGAGTTGTTCGCTCGGTAAATTTCTTCGCATCGCAGCGATTTTCCGCTTAGTGCGCATGCGCAATGTTCGCACTGCGACTGCGCCAAGTAAATTTGCTATGCAGTTAGGAATTTTACTCACGGTTTTTTCTTCGTTCTGGTGATCGTACTGTGATTGACAGGAAGTGGGTGTTTCTGGGCGGAAACTGGACGTTTTATGGGTGTGTGTGAAAAAACGCTACCGTTTCTGGGAAAAACGCAGGAGTGGCTGGAGAAACGGAGGAGTGTCTGGGCGAACGCTGGGTGTGTTTGTGACGTCAAACCAGGAACGACAAGCACTGAACTGATCGCAGATGCCGAGTAAGTTTCGAGTTACTCAGAAACTGCACAGAGATGTCTTATCGCAACATTGCGAATCTTTCGTTCGCAATTTTAAGAAGCTAAGATTCACTCCCAGTAGGCGGTGGCTTAGCGTGTGCAAAGCTGCTAAAAGCAGCTTGCGAGCGAACAACTCGGAATGACCCCCCATGTGCACTGCAGGGGAGGCAGATATAACATGTGCAGAGAGAGTTAGATTTGGGTGTGGTGTGTTCAATCTGCAATCTAATTTGCAGTGTAAAAATAAAGCAGCCAGTATTACCCTGCAGAGAAATAAAATAACCCACCCAAATCTAACTCTTTCTGCACATGTTATATCTGCCTCCCCTGCAGTGCACATGGGCCCTCATTCCGAGTTGTTCGCTCGCTAGCTGCTTTTAGCAGCATTGCACATGCTAAGCCGCCGCCCTCTGGGAGTGTATCTTAGCATAGCAGAATTGCAAACGAAAGATTAGCAGAATTGCGAAAAGAAAATTCTTAGCAGTTTCTGAGTAGCTCGAGACTTACTCCTACATTGCGATCAGTTCAGTCAGTTTAGTTCTTGGTTTGACGTCACAAACGCACCCAGCGTTCGGCCAGACACTCCCCCATTTCTCCAGCCACTCCCGCGTTTTTCCCTGAAACGCCTGCGTTTTTCCGCACACTCCCAGAAAACGGTCAGTTTCCGCCCAAAAACACCAACTTCCTGTCAATCACACTCCGATCAGCAGAACGATGAAAAAACTTTGTTACGCCGTGAGTAAAATACCTAACTTTTGTGTAAAATAACGAAGCGCATGCGCTCTGCGAACCTTGCGCATGCGCAGTAAGCGACTAATCGCAGTATAGCGAAAATCGGCAACGAGCGAACAACTCGGAATGACCCCCATAGTTTTGCCCAACTGCTAAAAAAATTCCTGCTGCGATCAACTTGGAATTACCCCCCGTGTGTACACACCCTAAGGCTGTAAACATTGTTGTGTTGATTATTTTGCATACATTCGCTTAAACATGCAAAATCACAGATGTTTTATTCGCTCACAGTAAAAGGCAAACTTTTGTAAACAACTCACACATTTCTCGTGGAGTATGTAGGATATACCAGACAAATAATGTGGTTGTTTTTACATTGATGTACACAGCATAGCAACAATGAGAGATCCATGTTGATAATGTTGATATTATCTTAAACCATAAAGCTATACCTTTAAACACACCTTTACCATGGAGCTGCTGCGGTCGCTAGCTCACGCTACGTACTTCGTACGCTATTTGTGCACAGAGTCCCGTACCGTATACGCACTCAGCGTACAAACGCCGCACTGTGGGTACAAAGCACACACAGCGTGCGCACACACAATTAATACACCTTAAAACCTTATACAGTTATACAATGCAATGATATGATTACACTTTAAACCTTATGCAGCAAAGCTCTGCAATGATGTTATACCTTAAACCTTAAGTAGTGCTGACGGTATAAAGTACCCGCAGTGCGTACACCTTATCAATACTTATACACCTTATACAGATAAATACACTTTAAACTCCCTTGCAGGAAATTGAAGACACCACACCAATTTGTAGTTGAAACCACAGGGTTCTAAGGCCACTGTGGATTGATTCCAAAAAGGTAAACAATACAATTTATACACTACAGGCTAACAAGAAATTCTAAACAGAATAATGGCTACAGAGAATGTACATACGTAAGAATGTTTCGCAAGCGCAACCCGGTCCGGTCCTCCGCCATCTGATAGATAGCGTTGTGAGCCTTCTGTCTGACTAAACCTGCTGTAGGCTCTCTTTATTCACTTCATCCAAAACATAACACAATGGATACTGTAATCTCTTTGTCCATTGGACACAGGGATGGTCATTTACATTACAGGAGAGGTCATAGGTGAATTTGAATAGGTGGGCGATGTCTTTCCCCAACTGCTCTTGTGGGTGGTCTCCTCTGGATTCCCCCCGCATACATAATATACAGTAAACAAAGTTAATGTTCATATTCTACTTTTGCACATAACTATACGCAGGAACAAGCTATCTTTCTCAAACCAACACCAGAATGTTTCCCTTAAAATACCCTACAGCTGGATACCAAACACCATCTTGTAACCTTGTTCTGTCCCCTCCTATCCTGTAAAGGTGAATCCCTTTGTTCTGTTACTATTTTAAACAGCTATTTCTTTCTGATGTGGTGCAGGAGGCTATGTGTACAATGTGCACTATTTGGGTTAAATATGTAATGTTTTAATAACCCTCTATGCGCTCACAAACTCCGCCGTAAATACCCATATCACGCGCATGATCGCCGGAGAGATCCTACGCAAATTGCGGATATGTGCACTCACGGAGGACTGAGTGCACGAGCAGCGGGCATGTGCATAGGGTTAGCACATGGGGCATGCATTACAATATTTTTCGACTTTGACAGTCCACCCTTTGGCAGTCAACAATAACTGCCACTATCTATACATTAAACAGAAAAATATACAATACAATATCTACAGATTGGATGGTAGGAGGAGAGGTGTAGGTGGGAAATGTATGACCTAGTGAAAGAGTAAAAGCATGTATGTATGAAATCCATGTCTGAGGGGCATGTATCATTGTGCCGTATATGTTCTAAATAAGCTTCGAGGTATTGCGAAGTATACATTAAATCCTTCTCATCCCGTATTAAGGGTCTGTAAGTGGGCCAACAAACACTACCGAGCTCTTTTCGGCTTTTTGTTTCAATAAATGGGGTGCACATTTAGTTGATGATACATGAAGGGGGACACATGTGAATGCTAATATATATATGGATATTACCTATCGACTATGTGTCACACTACCTGAAGGTTGTAGAGATGAAGATAAGACACGTATAACAAATACATTCAAATAACATTTGTGCAATCGTTCTTGGGTGTTGATTGAAGTCTTGTCCGTGTGGGTGTATCTTTGCTGTGAGTGTCAATCAAAATCTTTAGAGTGTCCATTAAAGTCTTTAGAGTGTCCATTAAAGTCTTTAGAGTGTCCATTAAAGTCTTTTCCAGATGGATGTATTTTCGCTGAGGGAAAACAAAGGAGAAACGGGTGAAAGAAACGGACCGTGGAATCACGTCTTATCACAACATGGTCTCTATCGATGGGTCATAAATTAAATCAGTTGTTGTAACAATGCCCCCGCTCCTCAAACTCATCACTTTGGTACCGCGCTTGCACCGCATTAAAATTCGAACACATCTAAATATCAAACCAATCATTATGACAACTCCCAGGATACAAAGGAGAAACTTTCCTACACTCACTATAACATTTTGAGCCCATTCTCCTAAACCTGAGAACCAATTGCGTGGGTTCAACCATGAGACCCAGCCGGTCAGTTCATTACTCACAGCAGTAAGGGTAAGGTTGTGTCTCCTTCGGAACTCCCACTTCAACTGCAAGATATCGTCCATCTTTTGATCTATGACCTCGATTGGGTCGTCAGTGCTGTTTGTAATATACGTGCAACACTTCACACCATACTGAGTTGCCAAGGTGACACAATACCCGCCTGTCACCGCTGTGATATAATTTAGAACCATCCTGTGCTGGATCAGTTCCGTTTTGTAAGCTTGCAACTCCCTTCCTGTATACCTGAAGGTGTCATCATACATCTCGGTGATATTATCTATCAGGTTCGCTAGCGCATGAATATACCTATAATTTATAATTCCTCTGGCGGTACGGGTGATATCTAACGCGAGCAGGAATTGAATCCCGGTGGATTTGTGGATCAAATCAGAGGTTGCGTGCTCTGTCCTATCTATAAGGTGTCTTTTAACGATGTGTTCATAGTGAGTATGAGTGTAAGGAGCTTGAGCATGGCGGTGAACGTCTTTCATCTTATTATGGGTTATGGTCATTACTTCTGGCAACACTCTTCCAATGTAACACAATCCCTCTGAGTTTGGGGCAAGCCACTTATACGCCTTCCTCCCACATATGAAATATGCATCATCGAGGAGAACATATGGGACAGAATATGACATTATCATATTGCAAACTTTCCAAGTGAAAAATCCTATCCCTAACTCTCTCATCTGTTCAGTACACGTATCAGGCTGTAAGATATGCGCACAGTACCCTGGTGATACTTCTCCAACCCGCATGGTCCTACTTCCTAGAGTATACCTATACCGAAAATACCTTCCACTGTTGGCTATTTGGCGTATAAGTTCAGGGTCTACAGGCATTCTGTCAGCTCTGTGTGAAAATGCCATGGTTTGGTTATTCCATGTCACTTCCCAATTTCCCGGCTTTTGGGAATTGGAAATGTTGAAACATACTAAGGACCTATCCACATGATATTGGTGGAGCTTCAGACTAGGGGGCTTAGAAATATTAAATTTCTTGTCCACCGGTCTCCCACCCCGTAATTCAAGTACCTCATCTATTGTTAATGGATACGGTACTAGTCCTGACTTGCTCTGACCTTGAGGTACTTGTGAGCACACCCAGCATTCTGTTTGGTTTAAAACCTTACCCACTAGTGAGTGATAATCACTCAATGGATGACGGTCCATGTTAATATTAAGGCTGGACTGACATCTCTGGATGCACCCATCCTCAACTATGTTTTCACAGTTTCTACAAATACAATTTTCCTCAGCCAATAACCCTTCACAGTGCCTCCTAGTTTCTTGACTACTAGATTGTTTTCTGATACTCGCCTTTGCTCGATGGATGTGTTGCTCTTGGAATTCTACAAATCCGTCCTTGCCATCAGAACCCATTCCAGATCCTTTCTCGACCTCTCTGGTACTCTCACCGAAACAGACTGCTCTGGTCAACAACAGGGTCAACAGGAAAACCCGGAATGCAGTCTCTTGAGGTAAGTCCATCTTGTTAAGGGGAGAGAAAGGGAACAAAAAGGGGGAGGAAAGGAGGGTAATGGGAGATGGAGAAAATAATAAAAAGGAAAAAGAAAACTGGTACGACAACCGCCTCTAGTCTTGTTGTTCTCCGTGCTCAGGTCCCGTCTCAACAGTGCTGCCTCTCAACCTTCCTGGAACAGACACTCCAGTGATACGATGTTCTCTCCGAGTCAGCGACCTTTCTGTAGGGAACATAAATCTTGCATTACCATGTGTTTAACTGTTGTATGAAATAAACCATCCGTAGAAAATGAAAAAAGAGAGAGAGAATAATAAAAAGAAAATTTGTCAGATTTGCGTTCACCATCAGGCTGTCACACCATCATGTCTATCGGTATCTCTGCACATTCTCCCTTCACCAGTATCTCCACTCTCCACCCTCTGTGCATGGCCAGGCACAATGATGCTGGTGAGATATACTGGGGTTGGGCAGACCTCTGAAAAGACCGAGTAGATATGTGACGTTTGAGCTGTAAATCTGTCGGTGAACGTCAGAGATGAAGGGGAAACTTTAAAGATAAATCACAGAGTTTACCTGGCCGCCCCTGCATCTACAAGGAATGATCTACCAACTACATCAACTGTGACCTCAGGTTTACTATCAAGGCTAGCAATCAACTTCACTGGCTGCAGACTACGGGTGCGGCCCAAAAATTTTCCTATGTGATCCCTGATCCCAATTACGTGTATCATAACTTTGCTCGTGTTCTTGTCTAGGGGGTCTGAATTTATGTGTGCTGTTACAGTTGCTGGCATAATGCCCTTCCCTTTTACACAGATAACAAACTCTTGGTTTCCTCCATGTGCCAGGGGCCTGGGGTTTTGGTCGAGTTGATGCTTCCAGTGCTTGGATGCTCATCAGCATCACCCACTCTCCCTGTGCCTCTCTGGTTCTTTGGATATTACGGTCATGCTCGATAGCGGACTCTCTTAATGCAGCCACCGAAATACCTCTCCAGTTAGGTAGAGAGGTTTGTACCCTGGTTCTTAGTGTGTCTTTTAACCCGTCCATTAATACGGACACAGCTACCTCTCTATGATGTACATTTTCCTTAATGTCCTCGATTCCAGTGTATCTAGCCATTTCCTGCAGTGCTCGATGGAAATATTCAGAAGCCGTTTCACCTTCTTTTTGTCTAATGGAGAAGATTTTATTCCACTTGACAACAGTTGGGAAATATACTCCTAATTGCAGATTGATCTGTCGTACATTCTCCTGAGTGTATACATCAGTGAGTGGTACTTCTACATCTAATTTACAATCAGTAATGAATTTCGCAGGGTCAATATTGGAGGGTAAACATGCCCGTAGCACTGTTCGCCAATCTTTGTTTGTGGGTTCGGTGGCATTACCTAGTTCTCTAATAAATCTCTGACATGCAGCTAGATCCTTTCTGGGATCGGGAAATTCAGACATAATTGTCCTCAATTCTGTCCGGGACCAAGGACAATGCATAGCAATGTTCCTGACGGGAGTGATTCCCTGAGCGTCAGTCTTCCCATTGGGGACTGCGATCACCCTGACAGGATTTAGTTCAATTACACCATTTTGTGTTGACTCTACAATGTGAGGTGCTATTATCTCTGCACAATGTACAGTACCGTACTTACCTGTGGACACGACCTCACTTATCCCTCCGCTAGGGGGCTTTACTACTGCTCTTACCGGTTGGGCCGTGCCCACCTGGGTGTCCTGTATGGTGGGTGCTAGAGAAAGTGCCGATATCGTGCTGGGTTCATCTTCTTGCTTGTAGTCCTGAGGGAAGTTTAAAATGGGATGCAACTTGCACGGGTTAGAATTAATACATTTATCAACTTTACTCTTATCATATATCGGTATGCCATTGTCTGTAGCCACTTTCTTCCCTGTAATATACGGTGGTGGTGGTGGTGCGGATGCCATCAGTTTCCTGCTAGGGTTGGAACCGGCTGTGTAAGCTAGTTCCCTCTGCATATCACCCTCTTGCTGCCATAAATTTAAACAGTTTGTGTGTCTAATCCTTTGTTTTTAAGATTTTATCAGACAGATCCTAAGCCTTAGATTATGCAATACCTCTGAGTCAAAACTAACTATCCCAGGAAATGGTGTTTTATCCCCCACAGTCATTCGTGTCCATTCATCACAAAAGGTCTCAGTGTGGGGACCATACTTCCCCCACATTACTAACCGAGCTGACCCCCTGGGTCTGAAATCTGCAGTCTGAACCCTGACTGCTGAACGTCCCTGTGTTGTGCACTTGGCTTCCATTGTGGACCTTTTTAACACGGGAAAACTTCCTAAAATGCACCAAACACAGTAGTCTACCGGTGGAAGTCCTCAAAGTTCTTCCACTAACTTCTTCTGCTCCGAGTAGCACGGATCCGCCTTTTAGCAGACACGTGTAGCCGTTGCAGGCCCTACTTCGACCTATATCCCCTGGGCCTTTAGGTACCCAGTGAATATCTGCCTCTGGAGATTTTCCTGAGAGACCAGCGAAAACTCCCTAAACCTTTACTTTACACAAATCACGCTTGTATGTGCTTCACAGAACGCTTATGATGACGAGATTTACGCACAAATATGCAAAACTTCGTATCACGTTGCGCCGTGTATTGCCCACACAACCGTGCGGTCCAATCATACCGCTCATAGACACTTGCTATCTATAAGTGGTAGGATCACTGGAGTCTCCACACTGTGCTCCAAAACAGCCGGAGCGTAATACCACGAAAACTTTATCACACTCTCCGCTGCACATATTCACCTAGACCGTGCTTCACCAAGCTTCACCAAGATTCACCAAGATTCACCAAGATCACCAAGTTCGCCAAGCGGGGTTCAATATATTCACACCCTATTCAGCTCACACTAACATTCTATAGTTTTCTGATCAGAAAAATCCTTTCCTGTTAACTGATAGCTTTCCCCAGAGGTAATACAGAAAAAAAAGGTTTTTAAACTAAATTTTGGAAACTGAACAAATTTGTGCTATAATCGCGTGGCTACCGTCTCGCGCTTAAACTAAAATAATGCTATTGTGTGATTTGTACTTAGTGGGCGTACTTTTACGCACGTTGCGTAAACCCTCCACGTGTGTATGCCTTTACGTTGCGTACGCAGTCCCGTACACTGTCCGAGACACGTGTACAAAGGCCATACGTCCGCAATATTACAAATGCCACACTTCTATAAATGTAAGCGATATTTAACTATAATCGCTTACTTAACACTACACACAGTTTCTACTGTATAAACCTTTACTAGGCCAGGCTGCGTGTGCGTCTTACACTTATTTCCTTAACTATTAACTCTATATTTTAACTAAATAGCAACAAATTTTCTCAGTACAGGTCAAAATAAATCTAGTAATCGCTAATTCAAATGGTATGATTCAGATTGGATAGCCATCTTGCAGAACATACATTGATATAAACACACACATAATTATAATATTATATATATGTACCATTCACTGGTCTCCTGAGACTCATTTACCCATTAAGTCATGGTTTCCCAAACTGTGCGCCGCGGCTCCCTGGGGTGCCGCAGCACTGTCACAGGGGTGCCGCCGCCGCAGCCTGAAGTTAGCCGTTGACAGGGAGGATGGAAGGGGAGACTGTGTGCTGCAGGAGCGGCGCGCGGGCAGTGAGTAGTCTGCCGGGTGGGGGAATGGGGGGGGGGGGGGTGCAGGCGGCTGTCCAGTATGTAGTTAGCTGGGGGGGAAGTGCGGCAACAATTAAGTAATCAGCGTGGGGGCGGGGCGCGGGCGGCTGGAGCGGCCGTCTATTAAGTAATCAGCGGGGGAAGGGGTAGTGCGGGCGTCTGGTGCGCCCGTCTAGTAAGCAATGTGTAATCAGCTGGTGCCGTGGGGGGGGGGGGGGGGTGAGGGAGGGAGAGTGCGGGATGTCTCCGGCTAGGTACAGCCGAAGTCAGCCAGTTGATCGGCTGCAGGGGGGGGATGTTGTGCTCTCAGGTGCAGGGGAAGGGGGGAGGATGTTGTGCTCTCAGGTGCAGGGGGAGGATGTTGTGCTCTCAGGTGCAGGGGGGGGGTGCTCTCAGGTACAGCGGGGTAACCGGTGACTGGAGTCACCTGGCAGGTAAGGGGTGGTGTTATGCGGGATGTGCTTGTGTGCAGGGAGAACCTGTGAGTGTAATAATCAGTGGAGAGTGCAGCTGCAAGCAGGCTGGAGTGGCGAAGGAGTGCGCTGGAGTGGCCAAGGAGCTGGCTGAAAAAGTGAGTAATGCTGCATTGGGAAATCTATAGTAGGGGGTTGCCTGCTGTAAGTGACTTAAGGGCCCTACACACTCGGCGACCCGCCGCCGAGCTGCCTGACGGCCAATATGGCCGTCAAACGACCCGGCGGTGCAGGGGGTGGTGATGGGGGGAGTGAAGTTTCTTCACTCCCCCCGTGACCCGGCTCCATAGCCCTGCATGCTAATATGGACAAGATTGTCCATATTGGCCTGCAGGTATGAACGAGCCGGCACCAACGATGGACAAGCGCCGGGCCGCACATCGTTCATCGGTGGTGCCTACACACTGAAAGATATGAACGAGTTCTCATTCATTAATGAACGAGAACGTTCATATCGTTCAGTAAAATATTAAGTGTGTATGTAGGGCCCCTTTACATGACGACAAGCTGGTAAGCAGCTGGGGGGCTGGTCTTGGTGCATGGATGCACAGGAGCCTTTTTAGATTGATTTATTTGACTGCAAAAAAAACTGTTATTTTATACAAAGCCTGGGTTTTATTTTTTTAATGGATGCAGGTGTTCGCTGCGCGGCGATGAGGCTAAAAAAACGGCATTTCTGCGTATGCGTCGCAATGCGCACGCGCGACGTACTAGTACAACAACCGATGTAGTTTCACACAGGGTCTAGCGATGCATTTCAGTCGCAATGGCTGCCGCAGAGTGATTGACATGAAGTGGGCATTTCTGGGTGGCAACTGACCGTTTTCAGGGAGTGTTCGGAAAAACGCAGGCGTGCCAGGGAAAACACAGGCGTGGCTGGGTGAACGCAGGGCATGTTTGTGACGTCAAATCCGGAAACTGAATGGTCTGAAGTGATCGCAAGCGCTGAGTAGGTTTTGAGCTGCTATAAAACTGCACAAATTATTTTTGTAGCCGTTCTGAGATGAAAGCGTTCGCACTTCTGCAAAGCTAATATACACTCCCATAGGGCAGTGGCTTAGCGTTTGCACGGCAGCAAAAAACTGCTAGCGAGCAACCAACTCGGAATGACCACCATAGGGGAGTATTCATGTACACTACGGAAAATAAATTGATACTTATCACTATACATCGTAATTATTTTGGCGTAAGGGTGCCTTGAAAAAGTCAGGGAGACCCAAAGGGTGCCTTGGACTAAAAAAGTTTGGGAACCACTGCATTAAGTGCTTCTAATTTGCATATGAATGCTATGTGCTATTGGCTTCCTGTAAAGGTGTTTTTTTTCCACTGCTAGGAAAAAGCAGTTACACAGGTTAATTTGCATTTCAATGGCTATCTTACAGCAGGCAGAGTTAACTGAATCCTAGAGGTAAAAGAAAAAAAAACTTTGTTTATATCTGTGTGTCGTTCTTACATCAAGTATTCATCTTACTATTAACTTTCATTAGGCCCCATCTGAAACTATTTGTAATTGACTATGGCATGGGTTAAATAAATGCATTGGTAACTCATAAATGGTGATTTCTTTTTTGACCAGGGAGGGCTGATTATTCTTGGCAGTGAAAATCAGCCATTTAGAAAAATTATCTTCCCAACATGGCCGCTGCTCCTCCCCCTTCCACATCCATGAGGGTTACACAAAATGGTGGACAGGCCATGTGGTTAGTCCAAAATGGAGGACAAACCATGCGGCTTCCTTTGTCACAAAGAAATCACACACCATGCAAGCCCCTGAAGTTATTTTAGGCCTGAGTTAAAAAAACAAAACACTATATCAAGGCTTTTGCAGCAACTTTTAAATGTACTTTTACCCTACTTAACAGATAAGCAATCCAATCTGAATCAAACACAACATGACTCATTTGAACCTTGTGTTGCAACAATATGATCAGATATGCAGAGTACAGGTGTATGCTTGTATTGTGTGCGCATTTGGCGCCAAACTGAAATTTACAGATTTTAAAATAGCTTTGCGTTCTTACCTTCCGGATCCCACCAGCATCCCAACAAACCTTGCAGAGCAGACACCATCTTATCAGCAATGAAATAGGGTTTACCAGTGTATTCTACAGCCAAAAAAAAGCTTACGTAGGATACCTGTCCGCCCTTTTGCTGATAGATAGAGTCTGCTTTAACCTGCTAGGCTGTGGGTATGAGGAAAACCAGGACGTAGCCCCCAATTGATAATGTTGATATTATCTTAAACCATAAAGCTATACCTTTAAACACACCTTTACCATGGAGCTGCTGCGGTCGCTAGCTCACGCTACGTACTTCGTACGCTATTTGCGCACAGAGTCCCGTACCGTATACGCACTCAGCATACAAACGCCGCACTGTGGGTACAAAGCACACACAGCGTGCGCACACACAATTAATACACCTTAAAACCTTATACAGTTATACAATGCAATGATATGATTACACTTTAAACCTTATGCAGCAAAGCTCTGCAATGATGTTATACCTTAAACCTTAAGTAGCGCTGACGGTATAAAGTACCCGCAGTGCGTACACCTTATCAATACTTATACACCTTATACAGATAAATACACTTTAAACTCCCTTGCAGGAAATTGAAGACACCTCACCGATTTGTAGTTGAAACCACAGGGTTCTAAGGCCACTGTGGCTGATTCCAAAAAGGTAAACAATACAATTTATACACTACAGGCTAACAAGAAATTCTAAACAGAATAATGGCTACAGAGAATGTACATACGTGAGAATGTTTCGCAAGCGCAACCCGGTCCGGTCCTCCGCCATCTGATAGATAGCGTTGTGAGCCTTCTGTCTGACTAAACCTGCTGTAGGCTCTCTTTATTCACTTTATCCAAAACATAACACAATGGATACTGTAATCTCTTTGTCCATTGGACACATGGATGGTCATTTACATTACAGGAGAGGTCATAGGTGGATTTGAATAGGTGGGCGATGTCTTTCCCCAACTGCTCTTGTGGGTGGTCTCCTCTGGATTCCCCCCGCATACATAATATACAGTAAACAAAGTTAATGTTCATATTCTACTTTTGCACATAACTATACGCAGGAACAAGCGATCTTTCTCAAACCAACACCAGAATGTTTCCCTTAAAATACCCTACAGCTGGATACCAAACACCACCTTGTAACCTTGTTCTGTCCCCTCCTATCCTGTAAAGGTGAATCCCTTTGTTCTGTTACTATTTTAAACAGCTATTTCTTTCTGATGTGGTGCAGGGGGCTATGTGTACAATGTGCACTATTTGGGTTAAATTTGTAATGTTCTAATAACCCTCTACGCCATGGTTTCCCAAACTGTGCGCCGCAGCTCCCTGGGGTGCCGCAGCACTGTCACAGGGGTGCCGCCGCCGCAGCCTGAAGTTAGCCGTTGACAGGGAGGATGGAAGGGGAGACTGTGTGCTGCAGGAGCGGCGCGCGGGCAGTGAGTAGTCCGCCGGGGGGAGAATGGGGGGGGAGTGCAGGCGGCTGTCCAGTATGTAGTTAGCTGGGGGGGAAGTGCGGCAACAAGTAAGTAATCAGCGTGGGGGCGGGGCACGGGCGGCTGGAGCGGCCGTCTATTAAGTAATCAGCGGGGGAAGGGGGAGCGCGGGCGTATGGTGCGCCCGTCTAGTAAGCAATGTGTAATCAGCTGGTGCCGTGGGGGGGGGGGGGTGAGGGAGGGAGAGTGCGGGATGTCTCCGGCTAGGTACAGCCGAAGTCAGCCAGTTGATCGGCTGCAGGGGGGGGATGTTGTGCTCTCAGGTGCAGGGGAAGGGGGGAGGATGTTGTGCTCTCAGGTGCAGGGGGAGGATGTTGTGCTCTCAGGTGCAGGGGGGGGGGTGCTCTCAGGTACAGGGGGGTAACCGGTGACTGGAGTCACCTGGCAGGTAAGTGGTGGTGTTATGCGGGATGTGCTTGTGTGCAGGGGGAACCTGTGAGTGTAATAATCAGTGGAGAGTGCGGCTGCAAGCAGGCTGGAGTGGCGAAGGAGTGCGCTAGAGTGGCCAAGGAGCTGGCTGAAAAAGTGAGTAATGCTGCATTGGGAAATCTATAGTAGGGGGTTGCCTGCTGTAAGTGACTTAAGGGCCCTACACACTCGGCGACCCGCCGCCGAGCTGCCTGACGGCCAATATGGCCGTCAAACGACCCGGCGGTGGAGGGGGAGGTGATGGGGGGAGTGAAGTTTCTTCACTCTCCCCGTGACCCGGCTCCATAGCCCTGCATGCTTATATGGACAAGATTGTCCATATTGGCCTGCAGGTATGAACGAGCCGGCACCAACGATGGACAAGCGCCGGGCCGCACATCGTTCATCGGTGGTGCCTACACACTGAAAGATATGAACGAGTTCTCATTCATTAATGAACGAGAACGTTCATATCGTTCAGTAAAATATTAAGTGTGTATGTAGGGCCCCTTTACATGACGACAAGCTGGTAAGCAGCTGGGGGGCTGGTCTTGGTGCATGGATGCACGGGAGCCTTTTTAGATTGATTTATTTGACTGCAAAAAAACCTGTTATTTTATACAAAGCCTGGGTTTTATTTTTTTGATGGATGCAGGTGTTCGCTGCGCGGCGATGAGGCTAAAAAAATGGCATTTCTGCGTATGCGTCGCAATGCGCACGCGCGACGTACTAGTACAACAACCGATGTAGTTTCACACAGGGTCTAGCGATGCATTTCAGTCGCAATGGCTGCCGCAGAGTGATTTACATGAAGTGGGCGTTTCTGGGTGGCAACTGACCGTTTTCAGGGAGTGTTCGGAAAAACGCAGGCGTGCCAGGGAAAACACAGGCGTGGCTGGGTGAACGCAGGGCATGTTTGTGACGTCAAATCCGGAAACTGAATGGTCTGAAGTGATCGCAAGCGCTGAGTAGGTTTTGAGCTGCTATAAAACTGCACAAATTATTTTTGTAGCTGTTCTGAGATGAAAGCGTTCGCACTTCTGCAAAGCTAATATACACTCCCATAGGGCGGTGGCTTAGCGTTTGCACGGCAGCAAAAAACTGCTAGCGAGCAACCAACTCGGAATGACCACCATAGGGGAGTATTCATGTACACTACGGAAAATAAATTGATACTTATCACTATACATCGTAATTATTTTGGCGTAAGGGTGCCTTGAAAAAGTCAGGGAGACCCAAAGGGTGCCTTGGACTAAAAAAGTTTGGGAACCACTGCTCTACGCGCTCACAAACTCCGCCGTAAATACCCATATCACGCGCATGATTGCCGGAGAGATCCTACGCAAATTGCGGATATGTGCACTCACGGATGACTGAGTGCACGAGCAGCGGGCATGTGCATGGGGTTAGTACATGGGGCATGCATTACAATATTTCTCGACTTTGACAATGTACAGCCTTTAAAGGCAGTAGTGATGTTGTTGCAATGCAGAATATGTATAATGGTGGTCATTCCGAGTTGATTGCAGCAAGCAACTTTTTACTGCTGCTGCCGCGATCAACTAGTCCACGCCTATGGGGGAGTGTATTTTAGCTTTGCAGGGCTGCGATCGCTTGTGCAGCCCTGCTAAGCTTAAAAAATTTCATGCAGAACAGGACTAGCCCTGGACATACTTACCCTGGCCCTCATTCCGAGTTGATCGCTAGCTGCTTTCGTTCGCAGCGCAGCGATCAGGCAAAAAATCGGCAATTCTGCGCATGCGTATGGGGCGCACTGCGCACACGCATCGTACTTTCACAAAAGCCGATGCAGTTTTACACAAGCTCTAGTGACGCTTTTCAGTTGTACTGCTGGCCGCAGAGTGATTGACAGGAAGTGGGTGTTTCTGGGTGGTAACTGACCGTTTTCGGGGAGTGTGTGAAAAAACGCAGGCGTGCCAGATAAAAACACAGAAGTGGCTTGAAAAATGTAGGCGTGGCTGGCCGAACGCAGGACGTGTTTGTGACGTCAAAACAGGAACTAAATAGTCTGAAGTGATCGCAAGGTAGGAGTAGGTCTGCAGCTACTCTGAAACTGCACAATTTTTCTTTGTAGCAGCGCTGCGATCTTTTCATTTGCACTTCTGCTAAGCTAAGATACACTTCCAGAGGGCGGCGGCTTAGCGTTTGCACTGCTGCTAAAAGCAGCTAGTGAGCGAACAACTCGGAATGAGGGCCTCTGTGCGAAGATCTCAGCGATGCTGGGGCCGGCTTTGACGTCAGACATTCGCCCTCCATTCTCCTGGACACGCCTGCGTTTTCTTCACCACTCCCCGAAAATGGCAGGCAACGGTCTGGTGACGCCCAGGAACGCCTTCTTTCTGTCAATCTTGCGGTCGCCTCTGCGACCGCTTTCTTCATTGTCCATGACGTATCCCAGCGACCCCTGTCACCGGGCAACGACGCGTGTTTGCAGTGCGGCCATCACGCATGCGCATTCCAGACCCATTCGCACCGCGGCAACAAACCACTGCATGCGAATGGGTCGGAATGACCCCCAATATGCGTTCACATACATGTGTAGAGTGGCCTTTGTTTGTTATAAATTTGTCAAACATATATGGATAGCTAACCAAAAATGCTTTGTCCTTCCAGAAACAACTAACGATACCAGCATCCCTCCGACACACCAGCAAGACAGTGACATGGATGAGACAATCATTTTACAACTTCAGCCATTAATTGAAGTAAACACACCCCCAGCACCTGTGAGTACACCACCCCTGCTAAACACACCACCACCACAACACAGCCCAACAACACCAGTAGCACAAGTGCCTGTTCAAGTGTTTTGGGACAATTGGGCTACACAGCAGGCCACTAATCAGGATTGCCTGCGTAGACAGACACAAATTTTCTCAAGCCTGCCTAATCACCTCAAAAGAATGAGCCGCAATATCAGCCGACAAAATGAACCAACCACGCAAATGGCAAACACCATGGAAATAATGCAGGCAGACATGACACATGTAATGGGCAACTTACAACGCCTAATGGAAGAACAGCACAGACAACAGCAAATCTACCTAAAGATTTTAGAAACAAATCAAATGCTCATTGAATCTATATCCCGCATCATGGAGAATCACACTGCAGCAACACGTGAACTCAATGCAACCCTCACTAACCTCAATGAAACACTCAGTTCCCAGCAGCAACAGCAACAAAGCACAAGTTCTGGTACGACAACTCCACTTGTATCGCCAGTGTCCTCACCACCAAGGCGCTCCACCAGAACACGCCCACACGGCAGTGGTAAAGGCAAAGCAGCATCCAAGCAGCCGGCCCCAAGAAAATAACAGCCAGATGTAGTGGTTTCTGTTTGGAGATAAAAATACAATGAGTTAGTAAGTGTATGTTGGACACTATAGCTTGTCCTGTTAGCAGCTTACTAATTTAAACAACATCATTAATTATCCGTTAACTAAGTTTACAAGTGGAGTTGTTCTTCACACTGCTATTTACCAGTCTTTGTAAATGTTTTTGGCAGTGAAATGTTATATGTGCTACACATTGGCCCTCATTCCGAGTTGTTCGCTTGTTCTTTTTCATCGCATCGCAGCGATTTTCCACAAACTGCGCATGCGAAATGTTCGCACTGCGACTGCGCCAAGTAAATTTGCTAAGAAGTTTGGTATTTTACTCACGGCATTACGAGGTTTTTTCTTCGTTCTGGTGATCGTAGTGTGATTGACAGGAAGTGGGTGTTTCTGGGCGGAAACTGGCCGTTTTATGGGAGTGTGTGAAAAAACACTGCCGTTTCTGGGAAAAACGCGGGAGTGGCTGGAGAAACGGGGGAGTGTCTGGTCGAACGCTGGGTGTGTTTGTGACGTCAAGCCAGGAACGAAACTGACTGAACTGATCGCAGTGGCAGAGTAAGTCTCGAGCTACTCAGAAACTGCTTAGAAATTTTTATTCGCAATTTTGAGAATCTTTCGTTCGCAATTTTGCTAAGCTAAGATTCTCTCCCAGTAGGCGGCGGCTTAGCGTGTGCAATGCTGCTAAAAGCAGCTTGCGAGCGAACAACTCGGAATGAGGGCCATTGTGAGCTGCATGCATTACTGAGCCAACAGTCTTTGATTCTCTAATTTTTATTACCAGATTCTAATCATTCTCATATATAGCAGCCTGCCTACTGCACAGGCATGCACATTGGGGGTAATTCTGAGTTGATCGCAGCAGGACGTTTGTTAGCAATTGGGCAAAACCATGTGCACTGCAGGGGGGGCAGATATAACCTGTGCAGAGAGAGTTAGATTTGGGTGGGTTATATTGTTTCTGTGCAGGGTAAATACTGGCTGCTTTATTTTTACACTGCAATTTAGATTTCAGTTTGCATACACCCCACCCAAATCTAACTCTCTCTGCAAATGTTATATCTGCCCCCCCTGCAGTGCACATGGTTTTGCCCAACTGCTAAAAAATTTCCTGCTGCGATCAACTTGGAATTACCCCCATTGTGAGGTGTATGCATTACTGGGCCAACAATCTTTGATTCTCTAATTATTATCAGTGTCGTAACTAGACATTTTAGTGCTGTGTGCAAGAAACGGCATCGGCGCCCCCCCACTTTATGTAAAAAAGGGGCAGTGCGCACCCTAGGTGCGTGCAAAAAATGTATGGGCGTGGCTTCATGGAAAAGGGGTGTGACCACAAAATAATACCAATTCATATAACGGTGCACAGTAGTCTCCATTATTCAAATTACGCCGCACAGTAGCGCCACTACACCAGGTAGAGCCCCTTTTACACATTACGGCGGACAGATTTTTCTTTTTACACATTACGGCAGACAGAGTCCCCTTTTACACATTACGGCAGACAGAGTCCCCTTTTTACACATTACGGCAGACAGCGTCCTCTTTTTACACATTACGGCAGACAGCGTCCCCTTTTTACACATTACGGCAGACAGTCCCCTTTTTACACATTACAGCAGACAGCATCCCCTCTTTTACACATTATGGCAGACAGCATCCCCTTTTTACACATTACGGCAGACAGCGTCCCCTTTTACACATTACGGCAGACAGAGTCCACCTCTTACACGTTACGGCAGACAGAGGCCCCCTTTTACACATTACGGCAGACAGCGTCCCCTTTTTACACATTATGGCAGACAGCGTCCCCTTTTACATATTACGGCAGACAGCGTCCCCTTTTACACATTATGGCAGTCAGAGTCCCCCTTTTACACGTTACGGCAGGATAGGTCGCCTTTTACACAGTATGGCAGACAGAGAACCCCTTACACCCCCCTACCCATAGAGTATAGTGTAGTGTAGTGAAGTGTAGTGTACTGTGGTATAGTGTAGTATAGTGTAGTGTACTGTAGTGAAATATAGTGTAGTATAGTGTAGTGTACTGTAGTGAAGTGTAGTGTAATATAGTGTAGTGTACTGTAGTGAAGTGTAGTGTAATATAGTGTAGTGTACTGTAGTGAAGTGTACTGTGGTATAGTGTAGTGTAGTATAGTGTAGTGTAGTGTCTGTGTAGGCACTTACGTGATGTGTATGTTCTTCCAGCGCTGTTGCCAGCTCCTGACTCCTCTGCACAGTCTGTCCACTTCACAGGCAGAGAGGGGGCGGGCCGTGGGAGCGCAGCAGCGCAGAGGGGGATGTCCTGTTCAGTGCTGCTGCTGACTTGACACAGCATGACAGCGAGCAATCAGGAGCTCCAGCTGGTCGGAGCTTGGGGCTGCTGCGGGCGCAAGGAACAGGGAAGCGGGAGCGGGAGGGCGGCTGTCAGCGGGAGGGATATTTCGGCCACTCAGGGTGTATGTAGAAGGTGCACCCACAGGGCAAGTGCGCTGTGGGCAATGCACCTTCTGCACACACCTAGTTATGGCACTGATTATTATTACCAGATTCTAATCAGTCTCATATATAGCAGCCTGCCTACTGCACAGGCATGCACATTGTGAGGTGTATGCGTTACTGAGCCAACAGTCTTTTATTCTATTTTGATTAATTCCTGATTTTAATCACAATCAGATAACAGCCTGTCTACAGCACAGCCATGCAGATTAACACATGACCCATACAACCTAATTTTGGGGTTTGTTTAATACTTTACGCCATTAGGACAATAACAGTATTGTACAACAAGCAAGTGTCTGAATATGTGCAAACAAGAATGGGGTTTTTTTGTTTATGTTTTTTTGGGCGGTTTGTCATTAATGTCCTGCCATGTTTGTGTGTGCAAAAAAGGCATTATGGGAGCACTTGTTTGGATGCTTCTAACAAATCACACTTTTCCTTGTAACAGCAAAAGTAATGTGTGTAATAATGGATACATACTGTCGGTCATTCCGACCCGATCGCTCGCTGCAGTTTGTCGCAGCGCAGTGATCAGGTCGGAACTGCGCATGTGCTGACGCCGCAGTGCTCCGGTGCATGGCAGCTTTCATTACCTTGCGATCGCCTCTGAGACAGAGGCGGTCGCTAGGCGGGAGGGGGCTGAACGGCGGCGTTAAACTGCCATTTAGGGGGAGCGGTCCGGCCAACGCAGGCGTGGCCGGACCATTGGGGGGCTGGCCGCGGCGGCTGCGTGACTTTTCATGCAGCCGCTGCAGCCAGCGGGAGTGACGTGCAACTCCCGGCCAGCCGCAGGAGCTGTGCTGGCCAGGAGTTACTCCTCAAATACAAAGGCATCGCCTCTGTGCAATGTTTTTGTTTTTGTGCAGGGGGGGGGGGCTGTACTGACATGCGGGGCGGACTGGCCCTGTGCTGGGCGTCCCCCAGCATGTCTGAGTTAATTTAGCACAGCTACGATCAACTCGGAATGACCCCCATTGTTTCTTGTGTTGTGTCTATAAAACATCGAATTTAACAAGCAACCACAAACAAATAAAACATTTTGGATGGTACGAAGTTTGCGTCCCTTAAACACCATGGAACACCACACATAGGGCCACATGTATTCAGCATGTAGAAGAGAAAAAACATGGCAAAGTGTAAAGTGTATACGTAGCAGACATACAGATAGTAACTAGCATTTACAAAAGCAATCAGGATTATCTAGTGCTTTATCACCTTCCACTTATCACTGCTTAATGACTTCTCCAGCCTTAATACATGTGCACCATAATATGATGTGTACTCAAAACAAGAACACACAATACACATGCTGCATTTGTATGCCACTAAGCCAGTGCATGTTTGTATGTCTTTGGAATAATACACATTCTGGCGAAGTAACATGTTTGAATTGGTTACAAATAATAATTATGTGCCAAAGTAAAAATGCCCAAAAAACAGAAACACATATACTTACCTTAAAAATGTAGATTTATAAGCTCTTGCCTTACCTGCCTCCCTACATCTGTACTCCAAGTGTTGCCAGATGTATCTATCTCCTCTGCTTGCTGACTGCTTCCTTCATCCTCCTCCTCCTTATCAACAAGTGGCAGATGTTGATGCAAACATATGTTATGAAGAAAACAGCAGCAGAACACAATTCTGGTCACCTTTAAGGGACTATACAACAAAAGCCCACCAGACTTATCCAGACACCAAAACCTAGATTTTAGCACCCCAAAACATCTTTCTATCACATTCCACGTGGACTTATGTGCATTATTGTAATTGTATTCAGCAGGGGAATCAGGGCAGGACAATGGTGTCAGAAGCCAAGAGAAACAGCCATATCCCCCATCACCTGAAAGGCATATATAGTAACATGTGAAAAGTACATATACAGCAACACATAACTAACACAGTGGATTTGGACGTAATATACAAAGTCCGACACATATCAAATCACATACCCAGCAGCCATCCATCTGGCATTTGTCCGTCCTTAAATTTATCAAAGAGGGATGACTGACCGAGGATGAAGGAGTCATGGCAGCCTCCAGGGTAACCAGCAACAACACTCATGAGTTTGAGTTTTGCATCACAAACCACCTGGACATTTGTAGAGTGGTCAAGATGTCTATTGGTATATATATGCTGCCTGCCCCTAGGTGGTCTCAGCTGAACGTGTGTGCAATCTATGGCTCCCAGCACATTAGGCATGCCAGCAAGGCCATAGAAAACTGCCCTGACAGCATGCCACTGAGACTCCTGTGTAGGGAAGCAGATTGAGGGATCGATGTGGGTCTGCAAAGCATCCAACACCTGTGTGTATATTTATGAAAAAAAAGGGTATTGAGATTAAATTACATAACATTATTACTATGTACTGACATTACTACAACAAATAAACCTGGTTTAGGATTCTTGAATAGGAGGGCTGTGAGATCCCAATGACATCGCCAGAAACAGCCTGAAAGCTACCAGTAGCCATAAAGTGCAACACAGCCAGGAGTTTGTGCAGGCCTCAGACAGGGCGAGAGAGTGCTGTCTCAGGGTCTAGGTCCAGTTTGACAAGGTCATACAGATGGAAAATGTTAGCTCGATTTAGACGAAACATCTGTATGACCTTGTCATCGGCCAATGCGTTTAAGTTTAAACGGCCCCTAAAAAAATGAAGCCTACGCAGCCACCACGGCACCTGTACAGCCTGCTGACCATGTTCAGTTTCCTGGCCCTGGTTTCTTCCAGGCTGATGTCTGAGTCTCAGGAATCCCACAGCACACAAAACATCACTGCACCACAGTCCAGCAGCCGTTTCTGAGTGAGGGATGATTGAAATGGGCCTAGGGTCCTTTTATAGGCCTCCTAATTCAGGTGTGATTGATGTTGAAGTTGCCACACATTTAAACACGGTAACTGTGACCAATTGTACTCCACGTGGATTGTAAAGTATGAAAAAGTGCAAAAAATGAAGCAAATTGTGAAAAATTAATGTCGACCTTTTGTCATGTCGACCTAGAACATGTCTACCTAGTAACCATGTCAACCTAATGCATGTCGACCAATAGTGGTGGACCTAATGCATGTCGACCTAAGTGTGGTCGACCTAGGGACCGGATACCCTTTATATATGTATCACCAAGAAAAAATGCCCTTATCTTGCGCCAGTATCAAGTTAGCAGCACGTCTTAAATGGTTCGTTGTTAGCAAGAACCAAGGGATAGATATAAGAAATACTGTTTCAGAGAGTGCTATCGGGAATGGGTTTAGCAAATTCCCTTTTCAATATATCAAATATAAAACGGAATAAGTATTCACCCAGGTGACCATCCAATTAGAAAATCAAGAATATACAGGATTTTTAATTTATTTTTCATAAAATCAGTACAATATTTAAAAACTTTTAGAACAAAAGGCAGCAGTAATCCATCAAATGACAAAGAGAATAGACATCACATTTACACCAATGACATTGAGATTACAGAAGTCATATTCAGGTGAGTGAGAATCTCCTGGTTTTGTGACTACTGCGTACCAAACCCTACGCTTTTCGTCCAAATGGACTTCCTCAGGGGTAGATGAAGCAAACAATGCAAGAGTATCACATCAGATTCTCACATCAGATATAGGCCCTAATTCCGAGTTGATCACTCGCTAGCTACTTTTTGCAGCCGTGCAAACGCATAGTCGCTGCCCACAGGGGAGGGGTATTTTCGCTTTGCAAGTGTGCGATCGCGTGTGCAGCCGAGCGGGACGAAAAAGTTTTTTGCAGTTTCAGAGCGTCTGAACTTACTCAGCCCTTGCGATCACTTCAGCCTGTCCGGTCCTGGAATTGACGTCAGACACCCGCCCTGCAAAAGCCTGGACACGCCTGCGTTTTCCCTACCACTCCCAGAAAACGGTCAGTTGACACCCATAAACGCCCTCTTTCTGTCAATCTCCTTGCAATCACCCGTGTGAATGGATTTGTTGGAGAAGCATTGCCCAGCAACGATGCTGTTTGTACCCGTACGACGCACGTGAGCATTGCGCTGCATACGCATGCGCAGTAGTAACCTGATCGCTGCGCTGCAAAAATCGGCAGTGTGCGATCAACTCGGAATGACCCCCATAGACATTTATGTAATTATAATAACCAAACCCATTCGATGTGGGGTAACGGATTAGAAATCAAGGCAAGCCAATTAATTAAGACTAACAGGATACTTTATCCAAATGATGGTTAATATTCTCCAGGAATAAAAAGAGTGAAAATAAAAAGTGAACCAGTTAATGGTCAATTATAGTTTGAAGGATGTATCTCTGCAGCTTCAATGTTTTTCCATAGGCTAAAAACATAGATAAATTTATTAATCAGTGTGACATGGATCTCCTCCAGTTGAAGCAGTAAAGGATCTCCTCAATATGGTGACAGAGGCATCACTGTGTGGGGCATAATATGGTGTCAAAAGCATTACAGTTTATCGCAGCACAGTGATCGGGTCAGAACTGCGCATGCGCCCGAAGGCCGTCGCTGAGCTACTATCGCCTCTGCCTGATTGACAGGCAGAGGCGGTCGCTGGGCAGGGGGGGTGGAACGGTGGCGCTTGGGCACGGCGTGGCCGGACCGTGCGGGGGGGGGGGGGGGCGCAGCGGCTACGTGACGAGTAGTTCCCGGCCAGCACATTAAAGCTCCGCTGTGCAATGCTTTAGCACTTCTGCAGGCGGGGGGGCGGCACTGACATGCGGGGCAGGATAGCCCTGTGCTGGGCGTCCCCCCGCATGTCTATTTTCATGATCGTAGCCCTGATAAATTTTGCAGGGCTACAATCAACTCGGAATGACCCCCACTATGTAGGTGAAAAGTAGCCTTTTCCTGCAAGGACACACCCATTACAGCGAGGTCACGTGCACAAATGTTAATTATGGGGGGGCAAATTTTTTAAGGGTTCGCACTGGGAGTGATTCAAATGTTTGGAAAGTCAGTTGGGAGTCTGTTTTTTCCTATCTAATAGACAGGGGAAAAACAGACACCCAACCGATTTTTCAAACATCTGAATCTCCCCCAAAGTATCTAGAAACTGCCCTGATTGAAAAAAGTAAAAAAAAAAATATATATATATATATATTATCAGTGTTACATTGCGGCATGCTCCAACACTGATGAGATACCAGAAAAGTATAACGAGGCTGAAGTTAGCTTCTTATTCGGCCAGCTTCTTATTCACTTCTTATTCGGCTCCAGCTTCTTATTCACGTCTTATTCGGCTCCAGCTTCTTATTCAGAAATTATTATATTAAAATAAATTAAAATAAGATTTTACTTACCGATAAATCTATTTCTCGTAGTCCGTAGTGGATGCTGGGGACTCCGTCAGGACCATGGGGATTAGCGGCTCCGCAGGAGACAGGGCACAAAAATAAAGCTTTAGGATCAGGTGGTGTGCACTGGCTCCTCCCCCTATGACCCTCCTCCAAGCCTCAGTTAGGATACTGTGCCCGGACGAGCGTACACAATAAGGAAGGATTTTGAATCCCGGGTAAGACTCATACCAGCCACACCAATCACACCGTACAACTTGTGATCTGAACCCAGTTAACAGTATGACAAACGTAGGAGCCTCTGAACAGACGGCTCACAACAATAACAACCCGATTTTTTTGTAACTATGTACAAGTATTGCAGACAATCCGCACTTGGGATGGGCGCCCAGCATCCACTACGGACTACGAGAAATAGATTTATCGGTAAGTAAAATCTTATTTTCTCTGACGTCCTAGTGGATGCTGGGGACTCCGTCAGGACCATGGGGATTATACCAAAGCTCCCAAACGGGCGGGAGAGTGCGGATGACTCTGCAGCACCGAGTGAGAGAACTCCAGGTCCTCCTCAGCCAGGGTGTGCCCCTGACCAAGTAGCAGCTCGGCAAAGTTGTAAAGCCGAGACCCCTCGGGCAGCCGCCCAAGATGAGCCCACCTTCCTTGTGGAATGGGCATTTACATATTTTGGCTGTGGCAGGCCTGCCACAGAATGTGCAAGCTGAATTGTACTACACATCCAACTAGCAATCGTCTGCTTAGAAGCAAGAGCACCCAGTTTGTTGGGTGCATACAGGATAACAGCAAGTCAGTTTTCCTGACTCCAGCCGTCCTGGAAACCTATATTTTCAGGGCCCTGACAACATCTAGCAACTTGGAGTCCTCCAAGTCCCTAGTAGCCGCAGGTACCACAATAACTGGTTCAGGTGAAACGCTGACACCACCTTAGGGAGAAACTGGGGACGAGTCCGCAGCTCTGCCCTGTCCGAATGGACAATCAGATATGGGCCTTTGTGAGACAAAGCCGCCAATTCTGACACTCGCCTGGCCGAGGCCAGGGCCAACATCATGGTCACTTTCCATGTGAAATATTTCAAATCCACAGATTTGAGCGGTTTAAACCAATGTGATTTGAGGAATCCCAGAACTACGTTGAGATCCCACAGTGCCACTGGAGGCACAAAAGGGGGTTGTATATGCAGTACTCCCTTGACAAACTTCTGGACTTCAGGAACTGAAGCCAATTCTTTCTGGAAGAAAATCGACAGGGCCGAAATTTGAACCTTAATGGACCCCAATTTGAGGCCCATAGACACTCCTGTTTGCAGGAAATGCAGGAATCGACCGAGTTGAAATTTCTTCGTGGGGCCTTCCTGGCCTCACACCACGCAACATATTTTTGCCACATGTGGTGATAATGTTGTGCGGTCACCTCCTTCCTGGCTTTGACCAGGGTAGGAATGACCTCTTCCGGAATGCCTTTTTTCCTTAGGATCCGGCGTTCAACCGCCATGCCGTCAAACGCAGCCGCGGTAAGTCTTGGAACAGACATGGTACTTGCTGAAGCAAGTCCCTTCTTAGCGGCAGAGGCCATGAGTCCTCAGTGAGCATCTCTTGAAGTTCCGGGTACCAAGTCCTTCTTGGCCAATCCGGAGCCACGAGTATAGTTCTTACTCCTCTACGTCTTATAATTCTCAGTACCTTAGGTATGAGAAGCAGAGGAGGGAACACATACACCGACTGGTACACCCACGGTGTTACCAGAACGTCCACAGCTATTGCCTGAGGGTCTCTTGACCTGGCGCAATACCTGTCCAGTTTTTTGTTCAGGCGGGACGCCATCATGTCCACCTTTGGTCTTTCCCAACGGTTCACAATCATGTGGAAGACTTCCCGATGAAGTCCCCACTCTCCCGGGTGGAGGTCGTGCTGAGGAAGTCTGCTTCCCAGTTGTCCACTCCCGGAATGAACACTGCTGACAGTGCTAACACATGATTTTCCGCCCAGCGAAGAATCCTTGCAGTTTCTGCCATTGCCCTCCTGCTTCTTGTGCCGCCCAGTCTGTTTACGTGGGCGACTGCCGTGATGTTGTCCCACTGGATCAATACCGGCTGACCTTGAAGCAGAGGTCTTGCTAAGCTTAGAGCATTGTAAATTTCTCTTAGCTCCAGTATATTTATGTGGAGAGAAGTCTCCAGACTTGATCACACTCCCTGGAAATTTTTTCCTTGTGTGACTGCTCCCCAGCCGTTCAGGCTGGCATCCGTGGTCACCAGGACCCAGTCCTGAATGCCGAATCTGTGGCCCTTTAGTAGATGAGCACTCTGCAGCCACCACAGAAGAGACACCCTTGACCTTGGAGACAGGGTTATCCGCTGATGCATCTGAAGATGCGATCCGGACCATTTTTCCAGCAGATCCCACTGAAAAGTTCTTGCGTGAAATCTGCCGAATGGAATCGCTTCGTAAGAAGCCACCATTTTTCCCAGGACCCTTGTGCAATGATGCACTGACACTTTTCCTGGTTTTAGGAGGTTCCTGACTAGCTCGGATAACTCCCTGGCTTTCTCCTCCGGGAGAAACACCTTTTTCTGGACTGTGTCCAGAATCATCCCTAGGAACAGCAGACGTGTCGTCGGAGACAGCTGCGATTTTGGAATATTTAGAATCCACCCGTGCTGTCGTAGAACTACTTGAGATAGTGCTACTCCGACCTCCAACTGTTCTCTGGACCTTGCCATTATCAGGAGATCGTCCAAGTAAGGGATAATTAAGACGCCTTTTCTTTGAAGAAGAATCATCATTTCGGCCATTACCTTGGTAAAGACCCGGGGTGCCGTGGACAATCCAAACGGCAGCGTCTGAAACTGATAGTGACAGTTTTGTACCACGAACCTGAGGTACCCTTGGTGAGAAGGGCAAATTTGGACATGGAGGTAAGCATCCTTGATGTCCAGGGACACCATATAGTCCCCTTCTTCCTGGTTCGCTATCACTGCTCTGAGTGACTCCATCTTGATTTGAACCTTTGTATGTAAGTGTTCAAATATTTCAGATTTAGAATAGGTCTCACCTAGCCGTCTGGCTTCAGTACCACAATATAGTGTGGAATAATACCCCTTTCCTTGTTGTAGGAGGGGTACTTTGATTATCACCTGCTGGGAATACAGCTTGTGAATTGTTTCCAATACTGCCTCCCTGTCGGAGGGAGACGTTGGTAAAGCAGACTTCAGGAACCTGCGAGGGGGAGACGTCTCGAACTTCCAATCTGTACCCCTGGGATACTACTTGTAGGATCCAGGGGTCCACTTGCGAGTGAGCCCACTGCGCGCTGAAACTCTTGAGACGACCCCCCACCGCACCTGAGTCCGCTTGTAAGGCCCCAGCGTCATGCTGAGGACTTGGCAAAAGCGGTGGAGGGCTTCTGTTCCTGGGAATGGGCTGCCTGCTGCAGTCTTCTTCCCTTTCCTCTATCCCTGGGCAGATATGACTGGCCTTTTGCCTGCTTTCCCTTATGGGGACGAAAGGACTGAGGCTGAAAAGACGGTGTCTTTTTCTGCTGAGATGTGACTTGGGGTAAAAAAGGTGGATTTTCCAGCTGTTGCCGTGGCCACCAGGTCCGATGGACCGACCCCAAATAACTCCTCCCCTTTATACGGCAATACTTTCATGTGCCGTTTGGAATCTGCATCACCTGACCACTGTCGTGTCCATAAACATTTTCTGGCAGATATGGACATCGCACTTACTCTTGATGCCAGAGTGCAAATATCCCTCTGTGCATCTCTCATATATAGAAATGCATCCTTTAAATGCTCTATAGTCAATAAAATACTGTCCCTGTCAAGGGTATCAATATTTTCAGTCAGGGAATCCGACCAAGCCACCCCAGCGCTGCACATCCAGGCTGAGGCGATCGCTGGTTGCAGTATAGCACCAGTATGTGTGTATATACTTTTTAGGATATTTTCCAGCCTCCTATCAGCTGGCTCCTTGAGGGCGGCCGTATCCCTTTGGTCTTTCCCTGGAGACGGTAACGCCACTTGTTTTGATAAGCGTGTGAGCGCCTTATCCACCCTAAGGGGTGTTTCCCAACGCGCCCTAACTTCTGGCGGGAAAGGGTATAACGCCAATAATTTTCTATCGGGGAAAACCCACGCATCATCACACACTTCATTTAATTTATCTGATTCAGGAAAAACTACAGGTAGTTTATTCACACCCCACATAATACCCTCTTTTGTGGTACTTGTAGTATCAGAAATATGTAACACCTCCTTCATTGCCCTTAACATGTAACGTGTGGCCCAAATGGAAAATACGTTTGTTTCTTCACCGTCGACACTGGAGTCAGTGTCCGTGTCTGTGTCTGTGTCGACCGACTGAGGTAAATGGGCGTTTTAAAGCCCCTGACGGTGTTTGAGACGCCTGGACAGGTACTAATTGGTTTGCCGGCCGTCTCATGTCGTCAACCGACCTTGCAGCGTGTTGACATTATCACGTAATTCCCTAAATAAGCCATCCATTCCGGTGTCGACTCCCTAGAGAGTGACATCACCATTACAGGCAATTGCTCCGCCTCCTCACCAACATCGTCCTCATACATGTCGACACACACGTACCGACACACAGCACACACACAGGGAATGCTCTGATAGAGGACAGGACCCCACTAGCCCTTTGGGGAGACAGAGGGAGAGTTTGCCAGCACACACCAAAACGCTATAATTATACAGGGACAACCTTTATATAAGTGTTTTTCCCTTATAGCATCTTAATATATATAATCATATCGCCAAATA